>NC_079518.1:25237468-25374616 GCF_000801105.2 Raphanus sativus | reverse complement strand
AATCTATTTACATAAAGCAATTTTCTCTACTCAGCACTAAGGTAAAGAACAAAACTTAGCTTCACCTCCTAATGTGAACCTCTACATTCATCCACCAATAGGAATTAGTTAATTGAGATTTGATATCTCTTAAAAAAGGAAATCAAGTACTAAGAATTTAATGAAATAAAATTATATTTTTAGATAAATAAAAAATAGTAACAATTATCAAAAATATTTTTTTTTAATATTGATAAATCCGCCAGAAAATACTAAACCCTAAACCCTAAATTCTAAACCCTAAACCTTAAACTTTAAATACTAAACCCTAAACCCTTGGGAAAAGCCTGAACCCTTGGAAAAATCCTATACCCTAAACCCTTAAATTTAAACCAAACCTTAAATCATAAACTAAATCCTAATCCCTAAACCCTAAATCATAACCCCTAATACTAAACCCTAAATCCTAAATTCTAAAATGGTTTATGGTTTAGGATTAAGGGTTTATGATTTAATATTTGTCAAAGAGTTTAGGGTTTAGGATTTCGTGTTTAGAATTTAGGATTTAATATTATGGTTTATGATTAAGGGTTTATGGTTTAGGGTTTAAGATTAACGATTTAGGGTATAGGATTTGCCTAAGGGTTCAGGCTTTTCCAAGTGTTTAGGGCTTAGTATTTAGAATTTAGGGTTTAGGATTTAGTATTTTCTGACGGATTTATCAATATTAAAAAGAAAAAATTATAATTGCTACTATTTTTTATTTATCTAAAAACATAATTTTATTTTATTAAATTTTTATTACTTGGTTTCTTTTTTTAAAAGATATCAAATCTCAATTAACTAATTCCTATTGGTGGGTGAATGTAGAGGTTCAGTTTAGGGGGTGAAGCTAAGTTTTGTTCTAAGGTAAAAGGTAAAGAATATTCGTTCCATTAGTACAAATCATTAGGTATACTTGTTTTTTTTTTTTTTTTTAAGTATACTTGATGATTCGTTTACCTTGAACGAACGAGTGATAAATTTTTGGACTTGTATTTGACTTATCATAAACAAGTACTTCTTATTCAAAATATACTAGATTTTGACCCGCACGCCCGTGCGGGTGTATTTTCTATAAAATATGTTGTTATCTATTTTCCATGTCAATATTAGAGTTGCAAGAAAATCCGAATCCAAAAAATCGAACCGATCCCGATCCAAAAAGAAGTACCAAACCCGAATCAAAATTGATTAAATATCTAAATTAATCAAAATTTTGGAATTTAGAGAACTGAAACCGAATCCGATTCGAATCAAAATATTTCGGATACCCAAACATATTCGAAATAGATTTATATACTTATATATATTTTAGATTTAATGTATTTAAAAACCTCCAGAATATATCTGATACTTTTAAGTTGGTTTAAATAATTGATAATATATATAAATAGTCATATGTAAATATCTAAAATCGTTAAAGTATAATCTACTTGATAAGAAAAGTGAAATTGACTAAGTACAATTAATAGCTATATATGTGGAGATACGTTTTTTAGTTTAAAAGTGAAAATATTAACTCACAGATTTGATTTGATATGGTGTTAATTAATTCAGTGGCATAGGTATGTAATTTTTGAGGAAAACTAAGGATTATTTTATTTTTGTACTTCAGTTTTAATAGATTAGATTATTTGCAAGTTAATTACCTTGTTCGAGTACTTCCTACTTATAAGTACTTATGAATTATTTGGATATATTTCCAATTTTGTAAGAAGTAATCTATTTGCATAAACCAACTTTCTCTATTCAGCACTGAGATAAAAGGTAAAGAATATTCCTTCGATTAATACAAATTATTAGGGGTTAGTGCAAGGTGAGTACTTGATTTTTTAGTTATACTTGATACTTGACTTATCTTAAATGATTGATGAATTTTTGGACTTATATTTAACTTGTCGAAAACAAGTCCTCGTTGTCCAAAATATATTAGTGTTCGATTACTTACTACTTATAAGTACTTATATATTATTTAGATATATTTCCAATTTTGTAAGTACTCAATAAATAATATCCTATTAGAGAAGGTTATGAAAATTTGTTTTGTTTATTCGATTTGGTAAAAACACGAGAATCATTTCAAGTAAAATATTTGTACCTAATACTAAAAGGAAGAAGTAACAAAATACATATATTCGATATATGGTTACTTCTCAGGACTTTGGTTTTATTGATTTAGTTATCATTTTCGGTCGTTAAACAAGTAACGAACAATATCAAAACGAATCGTTTTTTTTGTGATATTTGTTATTTGTCTTAATACTTGCAATAGTAAAATTCAAGTACTGATTATATCGTTAACCATAGTGTTAATGCTTTTTGTTATAATTTTCTATAAATTACAGTTCATGAAGTACACACGCACAGAGCAAATGGATCGAACCCCAGTTTGGACCGCGTTTTGGTTTAAGCAGCAAACCGTAAACCTTCTCTAATCCGGTCCAACTTTATTTTGCACTCAATGCACAGTTTTATTGATGATCTCACACTACAAACGCAAATGAAAAGTTCATATATTTGTTATATCCGCTCATAAGCAAACCATTTAATTTTTCTGACAAGCATTAATAATACATAAGTGATTGTTTATAGTGCTGCCTTTGAGAAGGAATGATTGATTCCGCAAATTCAACTCGTTGTGCAATGATGACCAACAACAACAAGTATATAGAGTTTGCTCAAAAACCATGGATCTTGATGTTATCCTTCTTCACAAGACCAGCCTGGTTCAACAACATTCTTAAGATCAGAATACAAGATCTTCTGCTATAAACAAACCACAAAAGTACAAAAAAACAAGAGTAACTACCTGAACAAGGAAAGTAGAGACGTTCTTCCTCTGATCACCTTGAAGCTGAATAACCTACAATTTATTGAAAAATTCTCAACTCATGATAAAGTATATACTCTAAAAGGTTCAACTTTCAAATCTAAATGTTCATCTATATATTAAAATTTGATCTTGCCAGCAAAAAGTATGCATCAGAACTAGTATTTCTTGTTTAGAAACCCACAAGAGCTAGAACAAACTTTGCCTAGTAGACAGATGTAATAAAAAGGGATCTCGAAACACACAGAGACACAGACCTGTCCTAGTTCAGAGTCCTGGACGACAGTGCCATTGCAGCAGAACTCTTTCTTAAGGTCTTTAAGGATCTTAGTATAGCTATACTCTTTCTTAAGGCCCTGGACAGTGGTCAGGCTTTTTCTACCATTACGCTGCTGAACACGTATGTGCACGTATTCCTTTGTTCCAGCTCCAGCTCCAGCGTCCTCAGCATTTGCATCAGCAAACGGATCTTAACATATCACCAACAAACAAACAATAATAAAATTAAAATTAGCTTCCCGAATCCATTTAACAAGAACAAAAAAAAACACTTTTCTATATTCACAACAATTTCAACCGCAAAGGTGTGTGTTTAATTCAGGTGAAAGATTTACCAAAGGCAGTGGGGACTTGAACTTCAAGATCTGACATGAACCTTGGTTGAAACAAGGGAGCAAACTCGACAAGGATGCTAGAGCCTGTGAGAAAAGGACATGAAAATTCGAATTAAGACAAGTGATTTCATTGCAGAACATGAAAGTGAAAGCTCGTGATCATCGGATCTGAAATTGATTTCGATTTTGGAGTCAACTCAGAAAAGAAAAAAACGAAAATTAAGCGCGATCCATGAAGCGTATACACAAAATATTGAAGATCTTATCCAGATCAGAGAGAATAGAAATCATCTACAAAAACTCTAATCGATCCAAGAATCATGGAATTGAGTATTGGAAAAGAAAAAGGGAGAGATGAATAACCTGATGTAGATGTATTAGGGTTTCGACGATTTGGATTATACGAGAGAAATGAAAACCCTATATTCTTCGGATAAAAGACAGCTTCTGTCTGGTCTGAGAGAGGAAGAAGAGGACAAATGACGAGAGGAAGAGCTATAAAATCGATTTCTCTTTTAATATTTGCTTTTTTAAATTTAAGCAGTAATTCGGCGAGTCGGCACGGCATCTATTGGGCCTTCATAAAGACCCAGGTTGGTTCGGATTAACAAAGCCCAAATTATTGAGCTTGGTTGAAGCATTACGATTAAAGCATTCTACCGGACCAAAAAATCCAAACCGGGATCAGACCCAAATTTAACTGAAAATTACTTGGTAATTTGATTGAAGTTATGTTGAGAGTCAGCACTTGCGTTGTAGCTTCCCAATCTTCCAGGTCATCACTTGAGATCTTGTTATCCTTCTTTCTCTTCCTGAAATAGCATTGTTGTAGCTTATCAGCCACCTCCATGTGCAATGGTTGCCTTAGTTATTTCAAAGAGTTTATGACTCTTTACATGTTATCTTTAAACATTGTGATTGCTTTTCCATTGAACTTACTATTATACAACTCATGACAGAAATCCTCTATACATAGGCTTTTCTTTTTGTTGTTGTCTACCTCGTTGCCAAAGCCATGTGGGTGCAACTAGACATCTCAGCAGAACTTAGTAACAGCTCGGTACATGTTCTTTCAAATTTCATTGTGGAACTTTACTAGAATGCTTGAATTTCCATCTATGCAATTAGTAGAATGTTTGTAACAGGTGCCAAGAGTATAGAAGTGTTGGTGTATGTCTTGTACGTTCACAGAACAAGATTTAAAATTTGATCCAAGAGTTATGTAGACAAAAAAACACATGATCACTTGTTCTATTGTAATATTTTGAAAGAAACCAAAAAGAAGAAAAAAAAAACATTTCCATTATTATTCTTTGAATTAAAAAGTGGTTCACTGATTACAAATCTTGGTCTTTTATTAGAAAGCTACAAGTGTAGAGTAGACGTAAATAAAGATACACCACATCTAAGCGAGAGATCTGGAACTAAGGCTCAATCTTGACAAGGTCTTCAATAGATTTTCTATATTCCATAATCAAGTCCCTAACCAAAGAATTTAATGAGACAAAGTGTAAGAAGAAATATCTGGTCAATCAAAAGACAAATGATATGTCGTGACAGTTTTGCAGAACTTTACCTTCTTTGTTGAAGTAATTGCTCACTTTCTTCTAGATTCCTCTTTTGGCCGTCAACAGTCTATTAAAAAAACACACATACATCATCAGTAAAATACCTTCCCAAAAGCACATGTCAAATGATGATATCAGACCAAACAGAGAGAAACAAAAACCATTGGTTCATTACCATAGTAGTTTTGGATCCAAGGGATCCTGAAATCGAATTCAACAGCTGCTGGCACTTATCAAAATGGCCGTTCAATTCACTCACCTGCAATTCCACACATACACAATTCAACATTCAAAAACCCTAGACAGAAACCTCAAACAAAGACCTAGATCATCTTTGTTAGAGACAAGGAAAGAAACCAAACCAGAGCATCAGAGTTCTGATCTCGTGTTCCTGTTTCAACAGCATCTGATAGTTTCTCCACCAACTGCAAATACCATATACATTAGACACCCAACAATTCCCATAAAAAAAACTGGATAATTTGGTTTGGTTGCTTTACAGGATAGAGATGGAAATGAGAAGCTAAAGACTGGTGCTGCTGCGGAGTCTGAACCGATTGCTGCGGAGTATGCACCAACTGCTGCTGCTGCTGCGGTGTATGCATCATAGATTGCGGAGTATGAACCATCGTCTGTTGCGGCGGCGGAGGGGACTGCAAAGACGATTGCGGCTGCTGCTGCTGGATAGGAGAATGTAGCAGACGGTGCTGCTGGTGATGGAACTGCTGCTGTTGAATGAACTGTTGTTGTTGCTGGAATTGCTGGAACTGCATCTCTTGTTGTTGTTGCTGTTGCTGTGGCTGGAACTGCTGCTGGGTTTGTTGTTGATGAAACTGTTGTGGCTGTTGTTGTTGTTGCTGGAGGAATAGATGGTCTTGATTGGTGGGTGTACCGAAGCTACCCTGCGCCTGAACGTTGGGGATCATCGACCAATTGCCTCCCGCGAACTGATCCATCCCTCCGATCTCACTACTTGCCTGATTTTTAAACGACGTCGTATTATCAAACCGTGAACAGTCTAGTAAAAAACAGATCTGTGCGGAAACATATCTAATACTCTACTTAGAATCTAGAGATCCCCGGCATAAATATCTCACCTCGAACACGATTGGAGACGATGAAATTAGGTCGAATCAGATTTCAAGAAGAGAAGAAATAGAAGAGGTTAGAAGATTTTGCCGCGTACCTGAAAAAAAAAACAGAGAGCTAGGACGGAGAGAGTGATGATCGGTGAACGTTTCCACTAAACGCCGACGAAAATATTAAGGGGAGGTTAAAGTCATCAAACAAAATGGGCTTTTTAGTTGAGCCCATTACTGGCCCATCTGAAGTAAGATCAAACCCGCCGTGGAAGTAGACTACTACGAGAAAATGTGATTCTTTAAACAAAATGGGCTTTTAAATGAGCTCATTTGTGGCCCATTAAAGCGAGATCAACCCGCCGTGTACGAGTGATTCGTCTTCTTCTTCAAATCAACGCTATGAATGGTTCTCAAGTAGAGAAGGAACACTTTTGAGTCTTCGATACGCAGAAAAAAGGTGGGAGACGATGTTCCTTGTTTGACACTTTCATCAATTGTTGGACTTTGAAATTTGATTATAAAATTGCTTTATTGGCATTTCTCTGATTTGTGTGATCAGATTGGAATTTGAGCTCTCAGAGATTCCATTCCAAAAGGTGCGTTGATCATTATTGCATCTCTTTCTCTTTGAATGTTAGTTATCATATTATTATCTCATAGAAAACCATAAAGGGCCAAACTTTTATTGGATAGGAGTGTTTTGCTTTGATCCTTCTCTAAAACTGTTACTATCACACTACTTGTCTACTTGAGAAACGAAGATGAGGCTGTTGAAAGTGGCCACGTGTAACTTGAACCAATGGGCCATGGACTTCGAATGCAACATGAAGAACATCAAGACCTCCATTGTCCAAGCAAAGGCTTCCGGTGCTGTCATCAGGCTCGGTCCTGAGCTCGAGGTCACTGGTTATGGCTGTGAGGATCACTTCTTGGAGCTAGACACCGTCACTCACGCGTAAAATTCCTTCTCCTTTAGTTCCTCTGGATCATGTTTTTTTACACATTTTTCTCAATGAATATGTTCTTTGTTAGGTGGGAGTGTTTGAAGGAATTGCTGCTTGGTGACTGGACGGATGATATACTGTGTAGCATAGGAATGCCTGTGATCAAAGGAGCAGAACGGTACAACTGTCAGGTTCTCTGTATGAACAGGAGAATCATCATGATCCGACCAAAGATGTGCCTCGCAAACGATGGGAACTACAGGGAGCTGAGGTGGTTCACTGCTTGGAAACAGAGAGGAGAGCTCGAGGAGTTTCATCTCCCTATTGAAATCTCAGAGGCCTTGTCACAGGAATCAGTCCCTTTTGGTTATGGTTACATCCAGTTTATCGACACGTGAGTTTTTTGAGTACTGATGCTTCCTTTCAATAACTGTGTCAATGACTCTAAACCTTATCAGCTGTTATATTTCTTTACCAGAGCTGTTGCAGCTGAAGTCTGTGAGGAACTGTTTAGTCCAGTCCCTCCTCATGCTGAGCTTGCGCTGAACGGCGTGGAGGTGTTTATGAATGCGAGTGGGAGTCATCACCAGCTAAGAAAGCTTGATATTCGTTTGAATGCTTTCATGGGGGCTACTCACGCTCGTGGTGGGGTTTATATGTACAGTAATCAACAAGGATGCGATGGTGGCCGCTTATACTACGGTTTGCTCAAAGAACCTTGGAGGATTAAAATCTTCGTTTTTGAGTAGTCTTAGTGATCATCTTGATTTGTTTTGTTTTAACCCAATTGCAAGATGGATGTGCATGCATTGTTGTAAACGGGGATGTTGTAGCTCAAGGCTCACAGTTCTCGTTGAAAGACGTTGAGGTCATCACTTCCCAAGTGGATCTAGATGCGGTATCATCTCTGGATTTACATTCTTTTTTAATGATATATATGACCATCTTGCTTTCTTTGTTTTTGGAAAGGTTGCTAGTCTTCGCGGATCTATAAGTAGTTTTCAGGAACAAGCAAGTTGTAAGGTGAAAGTATCTTCAGTATACGTGCCCTCTAAGCTGACACAGTCCTTCAACCTAAAAATGACACTAAGCAGTCCGAAGAAGGTTCTCAATCCTCCTCTGCTTCCTATATCTTTAAAAAGTTTCCAAATGTGATACTTGTTAGTATATAGATTATGTACCACTCTCCACAAGAAGAGATAGCCTTTGGTCCTGCTTGCTGGCTATGGGACTATTTGAGAAGAAGCGGCGCTTCAGGGTTCTTGCTTCCCCTTTCTGGTGGAGCAGACAGCTCTTCTGTGGCGGCTATTGTTGGCTGCATGTGCCAGCTTGTTGTTAAAGGTATGTTCAGACTGTGTGTCTGAAGAGACTTTGATGATGCTGTTGATATCTTCTTCTTTCTCGTGTAGAGATTGCAAATGGAGATGAGCAAGTGAAAACTGATGCGAAACGGATTGGGAATTATGTTGATGGAGAGTTTCCTACTGATAGCAAAGAGTTCGCCAAGAGAATATTTTACACTGTCTTTATGGGATCTGAAAACAGGTATCAAAGAAGATACGACTGCACCAAACATGAAACCTTTTGCTTATTGAGATCTCTCTTTAATTGTGCAGTTCTGAGGCGACAAAAATGCGTGCAAAGCAGCTGGCAGACGAGATCGGTGCATGGCATCTTGATGTTTGCATAGATGGCGTTGTCTCTGCGGTACTAACTTTATTTCAAACGGTTACTGGCATGCGTCCACGTTATAAGGTTAAGTGCTCACACTGCCCACATAAACAGTTAGAACAACTCAAACTTGATCATATAATGAAATGGTTATGGGTTTTGTGTACAGGTTGATGGAGGATCAAACGTTGAGAATCTTGGGTTGCAGAACATTCAAGCACGGATGAGAATGGTGTTAGCATTTATGTTAGCGTCTCTCTTGCCTTGGGTTCATAGCAAACCAGGCTTTTACCTTGTTCTAGGCAGCTCCAACGTTGATGAAGGACTTCGTGGTTACCTAACAAAGGTGATGAGTACTTGTAGCTACATCTCAATTCCCTATAAGTTTGTTAATGAAATTCATTATTTTTGGTTGAAACAGTATGATTGTAGCTCAGCAGACATAAACCCCATAGGGAGTATCAGTAAACAGGATCTGAGGTTGTTCTTAAGATGGGCTGCAACCAATCTCGGTTATCAATCCTTGGCTGACATAGAAGCTGCTCCACCAACAGCTGAGCTTGAGCCCATTCGTTCTGACTATTCGCAGGTAATAGCAAAACTGGTTGTGAATCTCTATTAGGCCTTCAGATCGGGTAGTTCGGTTAAACATAAATCTTACTGAACTAACCCAAAATAAAATAAAGTTTGGTATTCGGTTAGTTCGGTTTTGAAAATCCTACCAAAGTTTTTGAGATCAATTTTGTTAAATCGGTTAGTTGGGTTTGAAATTTGGTTAGTTCGGTTTGGGTTTTTTGGGTATAGTTTGGTTATTTTTTTTTATTTTTTATAGAAAACCGAAGAACCGAATGCTAAACCGAACCAAAACCAACCAAAACCAAACTCTACCAAATCGAACCGAACTAACTGGAAAATTTCGGTTTGATTCAAAATCCCAGTCCTATCTATAGCTGAAGCGTTTATTCAGGCATCTTGTGTTGTGAAACAGCTTGATGAAGTCGACATGGGAATGACATATGAAGAGCTTTCAGTGTATGGAAGAATGAGGAAGATTTTCCGGTGTGGCCCAGTTTCCATGTTCAAGGTTTGATCTCTGATCATTTTAGACAAATGTTACCATGATACAGTGAAACTGAAATTATTATGTAATGATTCTGCAGAATCTATGTTACAAGTGGGGAACAAAGCTAAGCCCAGCAGAAGTAGCTGAGAAAGTGAAGTACTTCTTCAAGTATTATTCCATCAATCGACACAAGATGACTGTCCTCACACCGTCCTACCACGCTGAGGTACTGCTACTTAACAGAAATTTGTCTTACACATGTTATGAAACTGTCACGAGTGAGAGAAAAACTCATAGGGTTCTCTTGTTGCAGAGTTACTCTCCAGAGGACAACAGGTTCGATCTGAGGCAGTTTCTGTATAACAGCAGGTGGCCATACCAGTTTAAGAAGATTGATGAGATTGTTGACGGCTTAAATGGCGACTCAATTGCTTTTCCGGAAGAAGGAACGTCCGCCAAAGAAGTTGGTATCGTGGCTGCAAACTCTGGTGACCCAAGCGCGGGTCTCTGATGAAACTCTTTCCCTAAGCCTCTCTGTTTCAACTTAAAGGAAAGTTTGGAACAGTGTGGAAACAAATAACATGCTTTGTGTTGAAGAGAACAACAAGACAACAGTAACCACTTCCAATAAGTTTTCTTTTTGAGTAAGTCGACGATCATATGATCTTGTTAAAAGTTCATTATTATGCAACAAACTTATGTTTATACATGTTCAAAGTTTAGTTTGAGACCATGTTTTCTCAGTTATAATGTTTAGTAAAATAGATTCAAGTGCTCTCTACTCATTGTTAATGCATTTGGTTTATTATAAATTATTAAGTGCATAATTTTTTTTTTTGAACTGAAATGTTCTTGCAATTTGGACCTTATTACATTTCCAGGGATTCGAGAACAATAATTGTTTGAAACCAGATCTTATTTTTATTAAGTTTCTTTTTTAAGAAAAAGTTAATACCGTATCAAAACAATTAGTAAATTATCCTTTAGAGATTTGACCATCTATACTATTAAAACAGAAAAAATCTACTTATACAAGGTTGTTGGACCTTTTAACTAAATATGTATTATTTTATATTGCTTTAGTTAATCAAAGATTCAAAATATATAATCGGTTGAATTAGAATCTTGAAATATCTTTTTCCAATTGTTAGATTTTGGAAACATATATGGTGGGACCCTTACTAACTTATATTGACAACCACTTTTTAATGTTATAGCTATATCATAATTAAGTTTGAAGTTATTAGAATAAATTATAATTCATCACCTTCGTATAAACAAAAAAAAAATGATAACCTTATGACTCACAATCGTTGAACCATAGAACAATGACATGAACAAAAAAACATAGAATACCGTTGAACGTATTCTAATGAAGCAGGCATAGTTCACTTATAATGGTACTCTATCACATGAATAAATATGTATTTCAATATATGCATGATACATTAAGTAATTTCTTAATTGTTTCAACTTATTTTTATATATTTTCTTGAACTATACTAGACCACCCACAATTGTTATTATTATTTATATTATTATAAAGAATCATCTTAAAAATTCACTTACAAAAAATTGTTGCACCTCACTAAATATATTATTATTTTTGGTTCTACTTTTATTTTCTCTAACTATACAGTATTTTAAATAAAATCATTTATTACTCAATATTCTTATATACTTATTATATTGATTTTATAAATTTTGATATATTACTTGGTATTCTTATATAAATATTAAACTGACTTTATAATTTATATATATATATATATATATATTTTTATATATATATATATATATAGACAGCTTAAATGTCTTCTGGGTCCGGATAAATCAATCATAATCCTCTTTCTATTATTTGAGGAGACCATTTTAAAAGAAACCTTTAATTCATGTGTTTATTACAAGTGTGACATTTCCTATGTGGCAACACCATAATCATTCTCACACCCTTTTATTAAAAGCCATCTTTTTACTAGACTAATTACATATAGTGCCATTGATCATTAAATTGTAGCTTCACATAATATACTATATGCTTTCTAATTATTAGATAACAAAACTAAATGCTCCTTAATTACATATACATTCCGTCTACATAATATGATAAAACATATATTATAAATGATTTCGTTATTGTAATAAAATACTATATATCCCATATGGTTTTCTTATATTTGTGTTTACAATATAAAACATTTTTTTTGTTTATCACATACGTTTCAAGATCACATACGTTTCAAGAATATTAATTTGAGACTTCATGATTACTTAGGTTCTGTGA
Organism: Raphanus sativus; assembly: GCF_000801105.2. Classification (NCBI taxonomy): domain Eukaryota; kingdom Viridiplantae; phylum Streptophyta; class Magnoliopsida; order Brassicales; family Brassicaceae; genus Raphanus; species Raphanus sativus. The sequence goes on along the minus strand of NC_079518.1, from coordinate 25,362,539 downwards.
TGAACAAAATAACAAAAAAGAATATGTTTCGGTTTTTTTTATTTTACTGCAACATTATTAGAGAACGAACATAAACGTCCTTGATATAATATTGTTTTGGAGTCAACGGTAATAGAGAACGAAAAAACAATTTTGATTATTTTGTGGAGTCAAAATTTTTAGAATATGTTTTCGTCATTGAAATAAATGTTTGTATATTCAAACATGAAATGTATTTGTTGTTTGCTAAAAACGTTGCCTTCAGAAATCTATATCTATGCCTATGTATATATTTTCTATATTACATACGAAACTATATCATATGTTTACGTTTGGCCGTAAACAATAAATGATTGTTACATGGAGTCAAAAATTTTGATTGACTAATGGTTGATTGATTTTGTGAATCAATTTGAAATCTTGGTAATAAATTCATATATTAAATTTGTGGAATCAATTTAGGTGTCAGTTTTTGAATCAATAAATAAAGATAATTTTTGTCAATTAGGTTCATATAAAAAAAAGATACATTGGGAATTGATTTTTGTTTGCCTTAATTTATTAGCATTCGATAGTTTAGGCATGTTTTAGCCAAAAATTAGAGCGCAAGTTATGTAATATTAATTTGTGAACAAAAATAATTATGACGGTTTCACAAAGCTGGTTAACCCTAAACTTTCTTCCATGACGTATATAAATACGGTGCCCAAAGCACATCTCCACACCACACTCTGCTTCTCAAATCATCATTGAAATGGTTCTCATTGATTCTAATGTGAGTTTCTACAATTTTAGCTATGTTTAATGTAATATGTTGGATACATATGTTGTACTATTTGTGTTACAATGCAAATTAATTAGGGAGTAGATAATGTATTGTACTAATTTTAAATTAAAAAGTGTTGAAGCTGATATCGCCTTAACTTTTAGAATATGTTTTCGTCATTGAAATAAATGTTTGTATATTCAAACATAAAATATATATGTATGTATATATAATCTTATTATATATGACTAAGTTATTTAATTTAAGTAAATAAACAGGAAATCAACCATATAATTTAAATAAATAGGAGATTTGGTGACGTCTTTTAATATCAAATCCAATAATATTTTGTTTCTATATTTACTTTATTTTTTTGCTAATTTTATGTTTAATCATAATTAATGCTATTCCAAAAATAGGGAATCAACTTTATAATTTAAATAAATATGAGATCTGAATACGTCTTTTAATATCAAATCCAATAGTGTTTTACTTCTATATTTACTTGATTTCTTTTGTTAGTTTTACGTTTTATCATAATTATTCTATTGAAAAAATTAGAATTTAAGTAAATAAATAGGGAATCTACCTTATAATTTAAATAAATAGGAGATTTAGTGAAATCTTTTAATATCAAATCCAATAATGTTTTATTTCTATAGTTACTTGATTTTTTTGCTAATTTTACGTTTAATCATAATTAATGCTATTGAAAAATTAGGAAACTAATATAATATTAATCAATATGCATTGATTTAAGTTAATATATGAAAGTTACTACTAATATATTGAAATTTTTGAGACCAATTAAACATTTTACACGAAAATTGTAGGTATTTTCTGCCATTAATCTTGCCATGTAATATATTTGATTGATACAATTATCATGAGCTAAATCATGTTAATTATTACAATATATCATACTAAACTTTCTTGTACTGTATTACAATCTACAAATTTTAAAACACGCAAAGACAATGAGTGCTATTGATGCTTTCTGAAAGAAGTATATCATTTCGTTTAGTGAATTTGGTAAGCTGATACCTTTTTTTATTTCTTTATAGGATTGCAAATAAATAATTCTGAAGATATTTTTTGAAAACATTTTTTATTTATTTTTAATAATTTTTTCTTTTCATATTTTATTATTCTATTGCATATGTTTCGTTTTATTTTATACTCATAATTTATATTATGAAATCAAATTGCATGTGTTTTGTTTTATTTTAAATTCATAACTAATTTTATATAGATCTTTTTTTTACTCTTATAGATTTACTTCCACAAAAATATTCAGATGTTACATCTAATCAATTACACAAGTTTTAAGAAAAATCAAAGTTCACCTTATATAAACATGCATAATTTCGTCCAATCTTTATTATATAATATGTAATATTTTTTACTATAATTTTTAGTTTTCTAATATCTATAGAATAAAAGTTATAATTTTTATTAGTCAATTCTCTCCGCGCAGGGCGCGGGTATCACCTAGTTTCTGTATATTTTACAAGGTTGTTGGACTTAGTAACTAAATATGTACTATTTTATATTGCTTTAGTTAATTAAAGATTCAAAATATATAATCGGTTGAACTAGAATCTTGGAATATCTTTTTCCAATTGATAGATTTTGGAAACATATATGGTGGGACCCTTGCTAACTTATATTGACAACCACTTTTTAATGTTATAGCTATATCATAATTAAGTTTGAAGTTATTAGAATTAATTCTAATTCATCACCTTCGTATAAACAAAAAAAATGATAACCTTATGACTCACAATCGTTGAACTATAGAACAATGACATGAACAAAAAAACATAGAATAACCGTTGAGTGTATTCTAATAAAGCAGGCATAATTCACTTACAATGGTACCCTATCACATGAATAAATATGTATTTCAATATATGCATGATACATTAAGTAATTTCTTAAACGTTTCAACTTATTTTTATATATTTTCTTGAACTATACTAGACCACCCACAATTATTATTATTATTTATATTATTATAAAGAATCATCTTAAAAATTCACTTACAAAAAATTGTTGCACCTCACTAAATCAATACTATTAAAACAGAATGCCCTTTTTTTAGGTGACCTTCTTTTTGTACTTATTTACCATTTTCTGCCACTGAATTATTTTTGTTCTATGCTTTTAATTTAAATGCTTTTATTATCTTACTAAAATCCCTACTTTTATTGATTTCCAAATATTTTCCACTCATCCATTGCTTTTAAATCAAAACATAATTAACTAATGTAATTTATTATATACAAAATCGACAATGGAATTATTTAATAACAACTATTGATCGGAAATCTTATAGAAACAAAATATTATGAATCCCTGACATAACGATCGGGAATATGCCAAGAAATATTCTCAATTAACCAAATCCATGACAAAAGATTTCTTTTTGTTATTATTCAAACAACGCAAACACAATACATTGCACCTTATACTATTATGACTATCTTACATAATATTAAATTACAAATATCCCTTATGTTACAACTTACAAGAGTAAATAACAAGAGATCGACATAGTTTAACTTAGTGTCTATCATATTATATAACTAACTTTACTTCCTCATGGTCAATACTAAGGAGTTCACCTATTCATTTAAACTAATGTCAAAATCTCTCACATACCTGGATTATGTATGCAGCATTTGTCCGTCTCCTCACAACTGTCAATCTACAAAATTGTGATACAATTCAATCTGATTAGTTTATGAAATAACATATGTTATTTGTAACATTTATCACAAATTTAGCAATATACAATGAATCCTAAACCAGAAGTATACGGTGTTGGAACGGGTCGACCCGCAAACCCAGCACTACTTATTGATATAAGTTTAGTTCAACTATTTTAATACAGTCATTAAAAATTCTTACTAATCATTTAAGAAATTTTTTTAACAAATATATTTACAAAAAAAGCAGAATTATAATTAAAATATAAATATAAAATTAAATTTTAGAAAAATAAAAAATAAAAAATATACCCGCAGGCGTTTTTCAAACAATATACATTTTAGCACGATAAAAAGATTGCTTGCCAAAAGAAACATGCCCGCCATCTCAAAGGTTGCTTGCCACGCAATCTGTCGGTAAGATTGTACGTTATCGTAGTTGATATTGTATGTCGGACCAAACCAAATTTATTAACGACAATCGATCTCAACCCAGATACTCATGCCTAAACACACTTATGAAAAATCCAACACGAGCATAAATTTAAAACAAAACGATTGTCCCGCCCTCTAAAAGGGCGGGTCAAAATCTAGTATATTATTATTTTTGGTTCTACTTTTATTTTCTCTAACTATACAGTATTTTAAATAAATCATTTATTACTCAATATTCTTATATACTTATTATATTGATTTTATAAATTTTGATATATTACTTGGTATTCTTATATAAATATTAAACTGACTTTATAATTTATATATATATATAGAGACAGCTTAAATGTCTTTTGGGTCCGGATAAATCAATCATAATTTCTGTATATTTTATAAAATATACTTTATTTAAAGACATCTTAAATTTAAAACAAATCAAAATTTGAATAGTCTTATATTTTTAACTTACTTTTAAAAACCAAGATATATCATATATTGTTAAAAATATTATAAAAAAGAATATACTATAGATATGTCATATTCTATTTAAATCCACTAACTTTATTAACATAAATACATTTTCGACACTTATTTTTAAATTAGCATATATCATACATCATATTATACTGTGTTATCTTACATTACATAGTTCCAAACATTTGCAAAATCAAATTTAATAGAAACACTTTAGCAAATCATTTGTTAATGAAAAAGTGATTTGGCATTACTTTTACAACCTGAAACCCGAAATTATAATCGAAACACAAACCAAAACTTACAAAATATATATAATACCAAAAATCTATCCGAAATACCCAAATATACATAATATACACACAAAAATCCAAGTATTTTTGAGCACCCGATTGAGGACTCGAATACAGACCGCATGTCCAAAGGCACCTATATTTTAGGGTCATAGACCCAAATTGCACCTATGTTTTATGGTCGATTTCGGTTTGTTTTTCGGGTCCGACAAAATGTTCAAGTGTAAAAAATAAATACATGAGAATGTACATACAAAATCTTGAATAAATTAATTTAAAAATTGTATAATTTTAAATAAACTTATTTTGATAAAATATGACTTTATAACATAATAATATACAACAATTATTGAATACTAATTCACAAGTTTTGTTTAAAATCCAAAACTGTGAAAAAGTGTGAAAAAGTGTCCTATAATATTTACTTGTTCATAGTTGTCTTTCATAAAATAATACTAGATTTTGATCCGCGCGCCCACACATATATACTTTTTATAAAATAAATAGCTCTTTATTTTTCATGTTAATATTAAGGTTGAACAAAAAACTTGAATCCAAAAAAATCTAACCGATTCCGATGTAAAAGATAGTACCAAATACTAACCGAAATTGATTAAATATCCAATTATTCAAAATTTTGGTATTGAGAACTGAAACCGAATCCGAAAAAAGTATTTCAGATACCCGAATATGTCTAAATAGATTTATATACTTATATATATTAATTATTTTAGATTTAATGCATATAAAACATCTAGAATATATATGGTACTTTTAAGTTCGTTTAAATACTTGAAAATATATACAAATAGTCAAAAGTAAATATCTAAAATAGTTAAAGTATACTCAAAATACCAAAAATATTTAAAACAATTATTGATTCTCTATCCAAATATTTAAACTAAATCAATTTATATGTTAATGATTTTTAGGTATTCTGACATATGTTACTCAAATTTATATATAATATATTATTTTTCTATAGATTTTGAGAAACTTAAATTATATAATTAATTTAAATTTTAAAAAGAATTTAGGGTTATACGAACCCGAACCGAACCCACAAAGATCTGAATTGTATCTGAACCAAAATTTAGAAATATCTGAATGGGTTTGAATTTTTTGATCCCGAAAACCTAAAATCCAAACAAACCCGAACCGAACCTGAATAGATACCCGGAATCCCATCCCTAGTCACTATTATGTATCATATTTGTGTCATCGTATAATTAATCATGTTTATATGTATCATCATATAAGTAATCATATAATTAATAGTGATTAATACGTACCATCATATAAATAATCACATATATTATATTTTAAACTTAATGTAAAATATAAAAACCATAATTTAAGTTGGTATATGAAACTAGACTTTGTATTGTGTTTTTCTTATATATTGAAAACAATTCTTAATAATGGTTATTGGAAATACTTTAGTAAAATAAAATTTTGAGTATATGTATATTTTTGAATCAATTTTTGATATAAATCAACTTTAAATTATTATTTTGGTTTAAAAATATATATAAAGTTTAAATTTTGTTTTATGATTATTTTAGACAAAAGATATTTTTAGGTAATTAGATTCGCTCATTTTCGTATATTTTAAAACTGATCCAAATAGATAGTTTATAAGAATATAATGGATTTCCATTTTTTAATAATAAATTTGTTACTTTCTTTTAATATATTGATATTCATGTTTCCAAACAACATGATATTCATTTTTAATATTGTTATTCATGCTTCCAAACAAACATATTTCTTAAACTGCTATTCATGATTCCAAACAAAACTCTTCTTTTGAACTACTATCCATGTTTCCGTACAAACCTATTTTTTTAAAATTGATATCCATGTTTCCAAACAAACCTAATTTGTACTTCAGTTTTAATAATATAGACTAGATTCTGACCCGCCCTTTAGAGGACGAGTATATTTCTGTTTTATTTTAATTTTCATATTTATGTTTTCTTTGTGATTATATTTGTATTTTTTTTGTAATCATATTTGTGTATAAATCTTAATTAAAATATATTTTACTAAATAATAGCAATTTAAAAATTGATCCGGTATACGCTCGGTTAGGGCTGGATTGCCGGTCGAACCCGCCAACCCGCGGTTTCTATTTTGTTTTGGTAAAAAAATACGACCCGCACAACCTGCAAACAAATAATTTGTACCGGCACCCACCTCATTTAATTTTGCGGTTATCTGCGGGTTATAATTTTTTAAAAAAATAATTATTAATTTTCTTATTATAAAAAATATATTTATAATAAAAATATATTTTAAAATTTTATCTTTTTTAAGTTACCATATTCTTAAAAAGCGTTTACTTTTATCTTTCAAATATTTTTCGGGTCGTCGGGTACCCGTAATCCAAAATCTACCAATCCACATCCATCCCAAATAAAATACTTATAACCCGCATCCGCAAATCAATTTTTTTCAAATAGTTGAACCAAATTTATGATCCACCCTTAAAAAGACAGATATACTTTTTGTTTTATATTTTTAAGAAATATAATTTTATAATATATGAGATTAGATTGATTATTTAAAATATAAGATTAAGTTATGCTGATTATTCACGTAATTAATTTGTAAATAAAACATTACTTTTTCGAAACTTTAAAGTTCACGAAGCACTAATAGTATTAGACACTATTAATAATAACTGAAAGATATTGGACATTACTATAACCGCCGGCGAATTAATTTTTAGAGGAAAATCTATATGGTGAATTAGTTTTTATAGATTATGTGGAGGAAAAAATAGTTGGACCAATCATTTATCAAATTGGTCATACTGCTAATTTAATAGAATAGATAATAAGATTGTAAAATTAATTTATGTTTTGCCTTTGAAATATCAGTTTTGATCTTATTCATGTTTTTTTGGTGTCCTTAGCAAAGATTATCTGATTAAAAAAAAGAAGCAAACAAGCTACCATTGTCACTTTTCTACCTTCCATCGAGACATCATCTTCCCGGCAAATCTAAATCAAATAAAGGGTCTTATTTGATTCTTATTAAATCTGTGACCTTTGCACCTTTTCTTCCGCATACTGATATATATGGGTCATTTGAAAGTTCCAAATCATTTGTGAATTAGACTTGCGAGTATCACATCCGGTCATCCGTATTTTTGCTTCTTATTAATTAGAAAGGGATGAGACAACATCCATACATTTTGTAACCCACACTGCTCACCCACATACACCATTTTAGCTACCTAATTTTATTTGTAAGAATACCTGAAGTTAGAATTTGACCAAAAATACACCTTAGATTATTCAAATCTTCGGAAATTCTAACAAAACAAAAACATCAACAAACAACCCTTGTGGAGACGATTGCCTCTTTCCTCCCATGACTATTTGTACCTTGAATCTCCAAAGGTATCCAAAAATACTGATTAAATCGAATACCATTCTTTGAATCACAGCCAGTCGAATATAAAACCAGTAGATCCCTCTAACAGCCGCAAGAAAACCATCACCGTAAACTTCCGTCAATTGAACTCCTTGTTCCATAATGTCCATTGAAGTTTGAAACTCTTGTGGGCATAAAGAAGCCTTAGCACCACCCTTATAACCATAAACTTTTTATCAATAGTTAAACATGATTGAAAATCACCCTTGCTCTCTTGTACCTTGCTCTCCTGTACAATTAACAGAAGAGTGAAAGTGATAATAGGAATAATAGAACAGATCCTACAACGCAAAGGGAGATATATCATAATGGAAAATTTGTCAAACGTTAGATGATTTACAACTGATACTTCCTTGTATTACTTAATGATCCACGTTCAACATTCCACCACCAAAAAAAAATCCTAGTCTTTTGTATAACTCTATTGAGGACCATTGGAGACTTCCGTGCTCCTCAAAGAGAGCCCTCTACTCAAAACACATCTGGAGTAAACCTTTACCACCCATACCTTTTGTAATTTGGGAATAATCAAATTTAACACTGTTTTGAACCCATTGAGAAACATGTTTCACTGAATTATAATAAACATAAAAGTGAAAATAAAACAGGAGCAGAGACTACCTATTACACCCTAACATACAATCTCATCTATACAGTAAATATTCCACCAAAACCTTTACCTCATCTCAAGCCTTGCCTTTTATGCTGGTATATGGAAATCTCCAAGCTGAGAATCGCATATTCTCCACTGATTGAGATTCACAAAACCTCTTCGATCTTCATCGCTGTAACATGTCATTCTTTCCTCCATTTAATTCAGACTAATATGACTGGAAAACCATAAACAAACCCAGTAACACCTCTAATCTTCATTGCTGTCAGGTTTGAGATGGTTTCGTCATCTTAATAGCCGCAGAGCTATTAAGTATATTCGAGTATTTCACGTATTTCTGTTCGAATATTATTTAAGAATTGTTCAAACAAATTTATCGTGTATAATTTGAAGATATGGTAGGTAAAAAAGGCGTTATTCATGTTGGATTATATCTATATATCTTGTTTATCGTTAAAATTAATATTTTGATAAAGTAAATTTAATTAAAATCATAGCATACAAATATTCTAGTGGCATGAAATTGTAAATATTTCAAAAGTTTAAGGTGATCTCAAAAAAGGCTCTTCAGTTTTAATAGTATTGATTATTTGCAAACATTTTTATATAAAATTGAAAGAATTTAGTCTATTAAATTAGAGTTTTATTTTATCTGCTGTAAAAAAATTGTTAAACCTACTTAACAAAATTAATATCTACGATTGATGGGCTTAGTCTAACATTATATATATTGATCTTGTATAAATATTTAACCATAGCAAACCGAACTAAAGAGATTCCCACTCAATAGACCAACCAAACATAAACGAATCTGACTTGACATGAATATCAACCCTTATTTATAACTAATTAAAATCAATATAAAGATACATATGCATAAGTCATTTCTCTCTGTATTTCACATGTTATCACACATTAACATAAAAATTACTAAGTGTTGTATAGAGTCTTTCATATTTTAATTAGTGTTCAAATACTTACACACACTTAACTCATGAATGTTAATGTTTGTATAACATGAATGTTTATATTTAAATTTTCACACAATTTCGTATTTGGTTTGTTATTCAACTATAATTTTCATAACTGAGTTCCTACACAATATTTAAATTATATAATACACAACCATTTACTAGTATCCCACAAAATAAGATCTGAACGATAAAACTGATTTTTAGTTGAAGACATTTTCAACTATAGATTTTGATGAGATATTAGTAAATATCTTCATTTTAAATGAATCAAGATTTTATTCCAAATATAAATACTTCAAAAAGTATTTATGAAAATTTATTCATTTTAAAATATTTTTCCTAATATGTATTTACCTTCAAAGAATAACTAATAAAACCTATTATGAAATTTTCTTATACTATATATTTATGAAATTTTTAAAGAATATATCCTTTTTAAAAATATACCAGATCCGCTATTATATATTCTATTAAATTAAAAACATAATCAAATCTAGTCCAACTAATTATTTTCATGTTATTTACTTAAAAATAAACTATATATATATATATATTGTAAATTCTCATCTTCCCTTAATTTTCGGACGCGCACGACCTATTTAGCCAAAATGTAAATTACAAAACCATTCATTTTTTATAAAGTAAGTTAAAGAAATGTTTTGAAGATACTTTGAAGATGTGATATAAATCTTCAAAACATTGTATAAATCTTTGAAAATGAAGATTTATATCACATTTTCAAAGATTTGACCCATTAATTTAGAAAGAAATCTCAAGACTAAACAAATTAGATATGTTGACAAAAAAAAACAAATTAGATATTAAACATTACTCATCCACTGGCTCTCTCGTGTACTTATAGACATGTTCTTTTTCTTTTACTTCCTTCACACCAAGAGCCAAAAAAAACAAATACTGAATACTGAAATTTTACATCATACCAACAAAATGGCATCATCAAAGCTTCAATATGTAGTCATACTCGTTATATGTTCTCTCATAGTGATTTCTCAGTCAAGAGGTAATAATGTTTATATGTTCTATTCACATCTACAATTAAAAATCATATTTTAATATTTGTCTAGTTTAAAAAAAATTATTGTTTCTACATCAAAAAAATATATTTATTGTATAACAATGGTAATTAACAGGTTTAACAGATAATGTTGAGCATCGTTCATCAGATTGTATTTACAAAGGTCCGTGCAAGAGCTATCGAGAGTGCAAGATTCGGTGTGGACCGCCTAACTTTCCACCAACGACCATTGGCTCATGCGAAGTCAGTCGTACAGGTCAAGGCTTTTGTTGTTGTCAAAAAGATTAATTTTTTTTTTTTTTTGAGAATGAGATTAATTTTCTCCCATCAACTATTACACAATATATAAATTTCTGGATTAAAAATTTCATCTACAGATGGATCTTTGGTATTCGCTGTGTTATAAAATAATTGAGTTCTTATTGTTAGGAATTTGATAATGATTTTAATCTAACTTATTAAAATATGCTATAAGAAATATGGATTGAAATGGATCAATCCATGAACTGATAAACGGAATTTTGAGCTAAACATTTACGACTTTTCTAAGTGTATTTTGTTTTTTTGTATATTAGTATGTTAAATAACTCTAATTTAACATTTTGTTAAAGATGTTATTTTTATAATCATCCATAATTTTTAGTTATTTTAAAATTTCATAATTATCTGTAGGAGAACTGTGAATATAAAATCTAATGAAATATTTTATAATCATACATAATTTTTTGTAACAAACTTATATTTGCTTATGTACGTGAAACAAAAAAAAATATTTCAACTAGATAAATTTTATTTTTTTGTAACTAAAACTCGATAATATTACGAGGAAGTTTTCCTATACGTGGCCTCCTTTGGTGCGGACTGGAAAGGAGCGAGAAATAATATGTTGACTTCACTTTGACCATTTCATTCACCAATCACCATATAATACGCAGAGTTCTCTGATGTATTTTTTTTTTGAAGATAAATAAAAAAAAGACGATCATGAAATAAAATTATAAAAACCTTATATGATCATGAAACCACACTCATATGATGTATTTTTGCATGTGTAACCACACTCATTAACTAACAGTCAAGACGATGAAATAAAATTATAAAAACCTTATATGAAAATTATCTTTCGAGAACACTAATTAATTTTGAAAACTATATAAATATCTCCTCTATACATATGCTAGTGCCCTAGTACCTAATCTTGATGGCTATATCGCTGTTGTTGCTCTGAAGCAGAAGTGTTGATACAGTTACCAAGATTATTAGCGAAACTTAGAATCTCATTATGAGACATTAACGATCTTAACCCCAAGAAATCTCTAGTCTCTCCTCCACCGTCGTCCCCCACATCGTTCTTCTCGTCTCCGGCATAGAACCACCTTCGAAAGCTTCACCAACACCGTGATGATAACGATAATCTTGAAACCCGAATCCATGTTCTGATGGTGACGTCATCATCGATGCAGCCATTGTTGTTGTAGTCATCAACTGCGCTGCCCTCTCTTCTTCTTCCTCTGGTGTAGTTGTTGGCTTTGAGTGACCCATTTGAGCTGCTTTCTGGAGCAAAGCTGTGGCTGACATTGCCGGAGATGAGTGGTGGAAGCTTGCGGAAGAAGAAAGAGGGAAATAATTAGCTTTGTTGCCATTAGGGTTAGGGTTTGATGAGATAAGCCAAGGAAGGATGTTTTGGAAGTGATGGTGTGGCTCTTCTTGCTTCATAGGAAGTTCATGACCATGGAGATTGTTATTGTTGCTGGTGATATTTTGTGAGGGAGAAAGAAGAGATGTTGTGTTGAGTTTGATGAGGAGAAGAAGATTGGATGAGAATAGGGTTTGGTATGGCTCTTGCACTCTCTTCTGCTAATGCATCACAGAGTGCTCTATGAGTTATGAAACTATCCCTCCTGCATATATTCCACAAAAAAATCACAACTAATTAAAACTAAAATTACTTTCAATATAAAGCTTAGTTCTTAAAATTCGCTAACTAACATAATCGTGACATATGTTAATAATTTTTTTTAAGATTGTGACATGTGTCAAAAAAATGATACAATTATATTTTGTTTATGATTTAAAAGAGATTTAGAAAAAGAAAATTATCATTACAATATATTCCTTTATGGTTCTTTTTAGATTTTAAAAAAGAAAAATTACTATTATATAGTCTTTTACAATTATATATTGTTAAAAGTATTGGACAATAGTTTTAAAATTTTTAATCCTAAAAACAAAATAGTTGTAAAAAGCTATTTGAAAATAATTTTTTAATTACAATTTTCGTTTTTAAAGATACTAAAGAAATAGAATTATTAATCATACAAGTACAATAAACTATTGAATAAAAATAATAAAGAAAAACTAACTATTTTTTTCTTGAAAACTGAGAATAAAACGAACCATAAAATACGTAATATTCATTTTTAAAAGCCTAAACAAAATAAAATTGTTAAAGTACTCCTATTATTTTACTATAAATAACTAATTTTCATTTTTAATATAATATTGAATCAATTATTTTATAAATATTTTTTCAGACATGTGCCAAAAAAATAACTAAGTATTATTTAAACAATACTCAATTATTTTATACAATGAAAAGAACAACACTCAGTTATTTTTGATTTTAGAAAAGGAAATAAGTTTGTGACATATGTCAAAAAATGATACAATGATACAATCTTATTAATAACTAGGGTAGACTCTCTCTACGGACGGGATATAAGAAAAAAATTTAATATTTAAATTTTTTGTCAACTAAATTAATATTTAGTTTATTTTTAATTTTATGAAAATTATCTTAAAATATATTTATTATTTGGTACTGTTATTTTTTTTGTTAAAAATCATAAGGGGTAGTCGGCTATCTGATGTTTTTTCTGTAAATCTTACCATTTCTTTTAACTTGTCCTTTGTAAAAATAAATTTAATTGTTTTTTGTTTAACACTGTTTATGTGTATGTTTATATTTTGTGGGAATTGATATTCGGGTCGTTGTTATACTTTATATATATCGTCAAACTTATTTGTTGTAAAAAATATTTTCATTAATTTGTCAATAACCTTTTACATTTTTGCTCACTGAATAAGGGATGTTTAAAATAAATAATATTCCACTATTTTATAAATAATATAATAGTATTTTACATACAATTATTTTGTAACATGTTGTACTAAAATATTTTGATACAATAATTTGAATTAAAATTTTAGCTGTTAATATATACATACAATTATTTTGTAACATGTTGTACTAAAATATTTTGATACAATAATTGAATTCAAAATTTAGCTGTTAATATATATTTCAAAGAAAATTTATAAACAAATCATATTTTCGTGACATTTTAGAAATGAAATAGTTTCCAAAGATATGAATATTTCGATTTTATTTCAATTCCTGCATTATCGATTTTGATTTTTTCTTAAAGCAAGCTAAAATTAAATACTTACATGTATTATACTATATTAACTTCTTGCATAAGAATACTCTCAAACATTTTAGATAAGAGTACTTGAAACCTGTTTGTATAATATTTTAAAAAGTAAATTTAAATTAGGTTTATCAATAATTTTAAATATGTAGATTGTTTGTAAATATTTACTTGGCTGTGATTTTTATAAATTTTAAACATTTCGATGAATGGAAATTAATCATTTAAAAAAAATTATGAAGATATATTAATTTTAAATTTACATATTAGAAAGTGAATACAGACCTCCTAGGTTACAAAAGTGAAATTATTCGCTTACTTCATTAGCCTACGTACGTTACAAATTTTAATCAATTAAAAGTGTACCAAAAGAATGAAGATGGTCCTTGAAGAAGTATTCAGAGGCAAGGAAAGATAAACTATCGTAACAGATTGAAGGAAAGGAATAAGTGTCTTATGAAGGGAAAATAAAATGAACTGAGATTGAAAACAGAAGTTGAAATTAATAGTAGTCAACATTCTCATCACGCAATTATTTACACAATTGCAGATTGTAAGCGATGCCTTTGGTCCCAAATATTTGGCTACAGTAAATGGAATCAACATCTTTCCATCAATTTTTTTCAAAAAAAATTCTAACATAATAGGTAAGTTTTTCTGTAAAACCTGAAGTTTCATTCCTACAATACTGATTTCCCTTCAATCGTTTAGCATTCATCACAATGCATCACCAAAATTTATCAAGTTATGTTCCTGTCTGATCATAGCTAGTTACACACATCCGATCAACTAATAGAGAGCTATAGTACTATCTATCGACAACCAAGACCGCTTTGCTTCGCTTACAACCTGACAAAAACCCATCAAATCAGACTTTAACTGCAATCGCATGTTTGGTTTTAACTACCCACCGAACCACTTCTTGTGCCCCGCTTTATCAGATAGTAATCTCAGTCAAAGTTATCGTGTAGCATAAAGATGATCTCGTGAAATCTGCAGTATAACATATAATTCAAGATTGCGAAAACCTCAAATGCAGATTAAACAAATGTTATAACATTGCAACAAAAAAAAACCTGAAAATTATGTGTTCTTGAATTAATGATCATATTAAAGTTTTCAGTTCTAAATCGTGAAATGTGTAAATAAGATGTGAAGGACAGATTGAGAAGAAAACGACCTACACTCTTTGTAGCGAATCAAAATTTCATAATATAGTTCATCATCCACCATTATTGAAAACGAAAGGAATCACAAATTAGCTTCGCTTTCTCTAAACTCTGTCGCTGCCAAACACATAAATGCATATCCTTCTATTACCGTATGTTGAATCAAAGAAATCGAAATCTCAAAGAACTCTTTATTAAACTCTCAATGCTTTAGAAAACAACTCAAAAAAACTAAAGCTCTCAAACTCATAAAATTATGCAAACACCCTTGCATTGCATCTCTTCTATAGTCATTATAATTATCCTAAATTCATTAGGATTAACACAACTCTATTTTCCTAATCCTTTAGATAAACTCAAACACATTAGGATTAGGTAGCTTGTACTCCAAGCTATTTCATGCTTATTTCAATACTCTCCCCCTTAAGCTTGAAATCTCCATTCTTCAAGTCTTGAACTCCTATGAGACTTCTCATCTCAACAAACTTAACTCTTCCCAGTGCTTTAGTAAGTATATCAGCTTTTTGTCGTACTCTGGCAACATGCTCAACATTCACAAGTCCTTTCTCCATGCATTCCCGGATGAAATGAAACCTAGTGTGAATATGTTTGTTGCGTCCATGAAACATCGGATTCTTGGACAAAGCTATTGCAGACTTGTTGTCGATTCTTATCACTACTTTCTCGCCATGTCGTCCAAGTATCTCGTTAAGAAGATCCTGCAACCAAATAGCTTGTTTTGCAGTCTCTGTAGCTGCCATAAACTCGGCTTCACATGACGATAAGGCAACGATCTCTTGCTTCTGTGAACACCACGTAATGGGATTACCACCAAGATAAAAGATGTGACCAGTCGTACTCTTCCCATCGTCTGGATCCACGTTATAACTGCTATCACTATAGCCAACTAAACTGTCCTCCGACTTAACCTCAAATACCAGACCATAACTCAATGTTCCACTCAAGTAACGAAGTACCTGTTTCAGAGCCGCATTGTGTGAAACCTTAGGATTATGCATGTATCTGCACAATGTTCCCACACTGCACGCAAGATCTGGCCTGGTGTGTATCAAGTAACGAAGACAGCCAATGTTCCTACGATATTCTCTCTCATCAACTCCCTCTTCTTTCTCTGCTTTTCCGAGTTTGACTCCTGCATCCATTGGTATATGCACAGAGTTACATCCTTTCATGCCGGCTTCTTCCAAGATTCTCGTTGCATATTGCTCTTGACTCAAGATTATACTCCCATCTCGTTGAATCACCTCTATCCCAAGATAGTAGCTCAGTCTTCCAAGATCAGACATCTCAAACTTTGCCGCCATATCACTTTTAAACTCAAGAATCATCTCTAGGTTGGACCATGTCACAAGTAAATCATCAACATAGACAGCCACTACTAGAAGATGTTCGTGATTTTGCTTTCGGTATAATGATGGCTCCTTCAAGCATCTATCAAACTTCAATTCTCGCAACACTTTATGGAGTTTCTCATTCCACGCCCGAGGAGCTTGTCGCAAGCCATAGAGAGCCTTGCTCAACTTGTATACCTTAGTCTCACTGCCTTTTACAACGAAGCCTTCAGGTTGCTTAACATAAACCTCTTCTTTTAGTTCGCCATATAAGAAAGCGGTCTTAACATCTAGGTGATGCAACTCCCATCGATGTGAAGCCGACATTCCTATGATCAACCTGACTGTTTCAATTCGAGCAACCGGAGCAAAAACCTCGTCGTAGTCCACTCCATGCTTCTGTATATATCCTTTAGCTACTAGCCTCGCCTTGTATTTGTTAATGCTACCATCCGCATTCCTCTTCACTTTAAATACCCACTTCAATCCTATCGCCTTGCAAGTAGAAGGGAGATCAACCAATGTCCAAGTATTGTTCTTCTCTATTGACTTGATCTCGTCCTTACAAGCATCTTTTCACACCTTCTTCTCCTTTGCTTCTTCATAACTCCAAGGTTCCTCATTAATAAGCATGAGAAGATTCTCGAACTCAGCCTCGCATAACCTCTCATACTGTTCATCTTCTTCACACAATAGCTCATAATCCTCAAGGTAACTTGGTTTGTTAGAGATACGAGTGGAACGTCTTAGTACCTCTGGTGGCTCTTCTTGATTCATCTCGTCCTCCTCGTCTGCTTCATCCTTAACACTCTCAATACTGTTAGTATCGTCGTTTCCATCTTCCTTGACTCCGAAGTCTATCACACCCATCTCAGTATGTGACTCTTTCTCTGTTTTACGCCACTTCCACCTCTGTTCCTCACAGAAAACAACATCACGACTCACAATTATCTTGCGAGATGATGGATCCAATAACCTATAAGCCTTGGATCCGGGTTCAATACCAAGATGAACAAGTGGTCTTGATCTATCATCTAATTTTCTTAGATGTGGTGTATCCACTTTCACATGCCCCACGCATCCAAACACTCTTATATGCTCAATGCACGGCTTTTTCCCTTTGTAACTCTCGTATGGAGTCTGAAACACTAAGGTTCTTGTAGGAATACGGTTTATAAGGTAGGTTGCGTGCCTTACTACCTCACCCCACAAATAATTAGGTACATCCATCCCTTTTAGAACACTTCGTGTCATCTTGAGTAATGTTCTGTTTCTCCTTTCGACAACTCCGTTCTGCTGCGGCGAATATGGAGCTGTTAAGTGACGATTGATGCCTGAGCTTTCACAGTAAATTTTGAACTCATTACTCGTGAACTCTCCTCCCCTATCTGTTCGAAAGGTTTTGATTTTTACTCCCGTCTCCTGCTCAACTAAGCTTCTGAATCGTTTGAATCTTGTGAAAGCCTCACTCTTCTCCTTCATGAGAATGGTCCACATATATCTCGAGTGATCGTCTATCAAGACAAACACATACATGTTTCCTCAGGCGGTTGGTGGTGTAATGGGACCACACAAATCTCCATCTATCAGCTCTAATACTTTATGAGCTTGCTTGTGGAAACGATTCTCGTATTTGCTTCCCACGCAAGCAAGCTTCGCATGTTTCTTTCTCAACTCCAAATTTTGGCATTCCAATGACCAATTTCTTGTCCACCATCTTCTTCAAGTTTGTCAAACCTATATGCCCTAAGCGCGCATGCCACTTTGATGACTCCTTTAGATGTACTAGCTGTAAGCATCTAGTATTTTCTACCTCCATAGTCACTTTATAAAGACGGTTCATAGCTCTCTTTGCTTTTACCAGCAGCCTCCCATCACGATCATACAAGAGCAAGCAATCATCTTTCATTCTCACCTCGCAACCAGACTCGGTAGCTTGTCCAAGACTCAGGATATTACTCTTAAGGTCTGGTATAAAATAGTAATCTTTCAACTCCTTGCGCTCACCATTCTTAGTTAGGAAGATGATTGATCCTTTTCCTTTGATGTCTATTCTAGAATCATCGCCAAATCTCACCTTCCCAGTTACTCTTTTATCAATCTTTGCAAAGAACTCTAGATTCCCTGTCATATGATTACTCGCCCCGTTGTCTAAGTACCATAGGTTGTCGATACTGGAAGAGTTGTTGAGCTTACTAGGTATGACATTGCGTTCGTTAAGGAATACAACCTCATTCATCATTAACTCATCGGCTTCATGTGTGGTCTCTGCTTCGCTCTCATTAGTTTCTTGTAGCTTAAGAAGCCGATCAGGACAGTGCATAGCGAAGTGTCCCAACTTGTCACACCTGAAGCACACAACTTTGGACGCATCTCTCTCTTGATAGATACCACCATTCTGTTGAAATCCTCCGTTTCTTTGATATCCTCCATTATGTTGATAACCTTGGCGTCCGCGACCTCTTCCTCGATAACCATAACGTCCTCCTCTGCCTCTGCCTCTTGATGAATCATATCTCTCTTGCGTTTGTGCCTGTGAGTCTGCATTAGCGTACATGAGCTTGCTCTGTTCCTGATCTTCTTGCTTCTCGGTTTCATCTTCTGCAACTCTTTCTTCATAGGCTTTTAGTCGTCCCACGACTTCCTCAAAACCTGCCTTATCAAGATCAAGAACTTGTTCCAATGCAGCAATAATGTGTATATATTTCTTTCTCGGCAAGCTCTGTAAGAGCTTCTCAACAATCTTTGGTTCCCCAATAACCTGTCCCAACGCTGCAGATTTGGTTGACAATTCACGTATTTTCCCGACAAAGCTGTCAATGGAATCGTTTTCCTTCATCTTCAACCTCCCGAAGTCAGCTATCAATGTCTGCAGACGAGCTTTGCGTACTCGATCAGCTCCCATATGCCTTGTACTTATCGCTTCCCACATCTCTTTTGCAGTTACAAGATTTCCAACTTGTAAAATCAATGCCTCCGGGATTGATTGGAACAACAAAGCTCTTGCGACATCATTCTTTTCTCCTTTTGCCTCTCCTGGATCTATGGCCTCCCAGACCTTATGAACCCTCAACGCTGCCTCCATTCTCATTGTCCATACAGTATAATTTGTGTCGTTAAGCAACGGACACTGGATGGACGTACCGCTTGATGTTGCTCTTTGTTGGAACGATTTCACCCATAGTTTCTTTTTGACTCAATAGAATGCTCTGATACCAATTATTGAATCAAAGAAATCGAAATCTCAAAGAACTCTTTATTAAACTCTCAATGCTTTAGAAAACAACTAAAAAAAAACCAAAGCTCTCAAACTCATAAGATTATGCAAACACCCTTGCATCTCTTATATAGTCATTATAATTATTCTAAACTCATTAGGATTAACCAACTTTATTTTCCTAATCCTTTAGATAAACTCAAACACATTAGGATTAGGTAGCTTGTACTCCAAGCTATTTCATGCTTATCTCAACACCGTAGTCACTGCTGGTTCTCCACCGTTCTTTGCATTCCGTGATTCCCAGAAACGCATGAGATGCGTCACAACGGATTGGGAACAACAACCGGAGCGCGGAGGATTTCATCCCGAGGGGAAGAAGGTAAATATAATACGTAGTGGGAAGGAAAACGTGTATGGCTAGTTCAGATGATGATGTTCATGGAAAGAAAGGCTTATCTCTTATAGGAGTAGAGACACCGCGTCAGTGCGTCACAGAGGAATAAGGTGCATTCAATAACAGATCGTGTTCAAAAAGGGGTGATGGAGTTAAGGCGAATGATAAAGGAGATGAATCAATTAGGAGAGACGTTTTCGTTTATCTCTGAAGAGAAGACATAACGTCATAGCTGTATCAGAGATTGATGTAGAAGACATAACGGTTCTTTTTAGATTTTAGAACATGAAAATTATTATTATATAGTCTTTTACAATTATATATTGTTAAAAATGTTGGACAGTAATTTTCATTTTTTAATCCTAAAAACAAAATAATAAAGTAAACTTTTTAATTACAATTTTCGTTTTTAAAGATACTAAAGAAAGATAATTATTAATCCTACAAGTACAATAAACTATTGAATAAAAATCATAACGAAAACTAACTATTTTTTTCTTGAAAACTGAGAAAAAACTAACCATAAAATAAGTAATATTCATTTTTAAATTCCTAAACAAAGTAAAATTGTTAAAGTAATCCTATTATTTTACGGGATATTTTGTAAATTACTCTACTAACAGTTTGAAATTTGAAAATTACACTTTCTATTTTATTTTTTGAAAACTACACTTTCTAAAATATAAATTGACTTTTTTACCCAGATTAAATATTTTAATAATTGAAATATAAATTCGAAATTAATAAAAATAATATTATTGTAATTATTCTATCACTTGTTGTTCAGGAATAGAGAGGACACGAGAGAATGTGTTAAAAAAAAAAAGAGGACACGAGAGAAAGATTAATTGGTTTAAAAAAAAGATTAATTTCCATAGCAACATAAGAAAATAACAAGATGTAGGGTCTGTGTTATTTGTTTGAATTGGGAGGAAAAAAACAGTGTCTTGTGGAGGAAGCAAAAAGCAGTGTCTTTCTTAAATGTATATCTATGCATCTTCATGGTATACAAACATAACAGCAAAAAAGAGAAAAAAAGAAAAAACTAACTCCTAACTCCTGCAATTTTAGTCATGATGAACCAGAAAGGTTAGAAAATGAACAGAATCTATCGAGCCAAGTGGATGGCCAAGTTGCAGAGCACAAAATCTGCAATATTCAATGCTGGGAACAAGCCCTTCAACCCACACAGGATCTCCGAATCCAACAGATGCAGTGGCAGGTACCAAGAAAATGGAAAACATTGTGAAACTAGAAAGAAAAAAGGTTTTCAGAAATGAAGAATAAGGAGAAGAAGAAAAGGAGACATAGTCTTGATGGGTTTCTTTTTCAGTAGAGAATTCCCTTTTTAATCTTATTTTGTTAAAATCGTTACTAATATAAAGTAAATTATGATAAATAATTAAGAATATTAAGATTGGACAATTTAGTAAATTCATATATACCAAAGTGTATTTTTCTAAAAACTTAAATAATAGTGTAATCTTCAAATTAAAATCTTATTTAAGTGTATTTCTCCAAATTTTCCCTTATTTTACTATGAATAACTAACTTTCCTTTTTAATAGATAATTGTATATATGTAAATTAAATTATAAACCAAAATAGCTACAATTTTTTCACATATATATTAAGGATTAAGCTTTCTCATTCTATTTTCGCAAACAGACAATAGTAATTACAAAAAAAAATATTACATGAGTATTTTATTTTAATTTCTTGATGCAACTCAATTTTTATTATTTTTATTACATCTTATGATATTAATATAATTTTTTAATTATGATGTTGGTATCTTACAAAAATATCTATGGATATGTGTTTGTACGTAAGTGACAAAATATATAATAAATTGAGCATAAATCTAATCCATTAAAATAAGAGTACAAATAAGACTTGACCCTAAGTTTTTCTCAGTAATTACCAGACTATGCCACTGCTTTAAAACACATCCTTTTTATTATTGAAACAATTATACCGAGAGTCAGTTTTCATGTTTTAATAATATAATAGGTAAGTTTACACTCCTAAGACACTTTTTCTTAATTTTCTTGTGCTCTTAGAGCATCATTAACCCATAAGTGCTTAGCAAAAGTGCTTAATAATTTTTTAACATTTTTTTTTCTGTTTAAAAAAAAAAAAAAAAAATTAAAAAAGTAACCAATCGCGTGCCGCCACATATCAGTGGGGCCCGCGTAACAGAACAAACAACCCTGTTTCCAGCGCTTAATCAAGCGTTCTTTCTTCCCTGGTTTCTTCTTTTTCCCTTTTTTTTTTATTAAAATATGCTAAGCACCCCTCTAAGCACTAGGGTTAATGGTGCTCTTATTACTTTTATTTAGGGCTGTTCAATATGGCAAAACCGAACCGTACCGAACCGAACCGTACCGAACCGAACCGAACCAAAATAGACAATGTGGTTTGGATTTGGTATATACCATACAAACCGAATGGATGTAATTTTCTAAAAACCGCAGGATTTGGATATGGTTTGGTATATAACCAATAAAATCGAATAAACCGAATAAAACCGATCAAAAATAGAAACATGTAAATATGTATATATTTTATAACGACGTATGAAAATCATAAGTTAATTTGTTTGCTAATGACTATTACCATATTTTTTACAGTAATAAAGAAGTAATGATTTGTAAAACATTTGAAGTATAATTAAATAACAATTCATCGCAACCGATGCTTCTTATTTTTTAGACTTCTTTTTGATTTTTTGCTTTATTTTAGCATTGACTAAATTGAAATAAAGATTATAAATCTGATGGACAATAATTAGTAGAAATTCTTCACAATTTTTTTTAATCTATAAATGAACAGAGATTCGTGTTCAATCGAAGAAACATGAATTTGATGAACGCTAAATATGGAAGAATAGAAAAACTTTCTTTAGTGCTTTGTGCTTCTGTTTTGTTTTTAGTTTTTTACTTTTATTCAAAATTTTGAGCTTTGATTTTAATTCTAGATTTGATTATTTTATTAGATGGTATAAGCTTTTTTTATTTTTTTTGTTCTTTTATTTAAACATATAATATTTTTTAATAAATGATTGTGTTGACAACATGACTCTAAAATTCATATAATATGATCACAAAAATAAAGAATTATGTTTTTTGGTATAAAACTGAATAAACCGAAAACCGACAGTATATAAACCGAACCGAACCGAAGTAAATATGGATTTAGAATGGTACTTGTATTTTACTAACCGAAATACCGAAAAACCGAAAAACCGAAAAAACCGAACCGAAACCGAACCGATATCCGGATTGAACACCCCTACTTTTATTAGTTGAAATCAAATGACTAGTAGTGGGCATATGTCTTCTCTCTCGTTAATTTTTTTTTTCAGATATTTTTTTCAATTGTAACTTCCCATGTCTGACTCCCATCTTTCCCTCTTTTTTTCCTTCGTCTTTTTTCTCTTTCATTCTCTATTTTTTTAGAAAATTTAAATCTGATTCTTAAATTTTTTTTCTCAAATTTTTTTTTATGAAATCGTTTTCTCCATCACTCGATCTATCTTTTGAGATCTGTGAAGGTGTATCTCCGATGTTGGTGTACACCTTATTTAATGTACACATGTTATTTTGTGTACGCTTTTGACATATAAACATATACATTCAAAATGAACCAATATATATGAAAAGTTGTACACATAAGGTAAACTGGTGGTTACTTACTAAAAAAATACCAAACTACATAACAATAGGTGTACATATGGTTTTGTGTGTTATTCATATCTAATGATTTTTAGCTTTGATTTTAGTTCATTTAATTTATTTTCAAATACATTTTATTAGCTTTGAAATTTTGGAGGTAAAAATGAAAGCAATAAAAATAAGGATCATCGTGTAATTATGAAGAAGTACTAGAATGAGTAATTAAGGAGTTTGTTGATTATTTTGTGTATACTGTGTGGCATGTACATGTGTACTTCGGAAATGGACCAATATATGTGAAGAAGTTGTACACGAGTAGGTGGATTGACGGTTGCTTACTAAAAAACCAAAATATAATAAAATAGATCAAGTCAAACTGAATATAGTGTACATGAAAATAGGTGTACACATGAGTTGTGCATTTTGTAAAACTTGTAATATAAAACCACCATTTTGATGTGCAATAAGCATGTTTCGAATATATGTGTACATAAATAATATATAATATTGTACATAACCGCGGTTGTACATATGTACATAACCACGGATGTACACGTGTACACGACCACGATTGTACACATTTACACATATGTTACATAGAGAAAGTAAAAAATATAATATCAATAGAGCTTGATTGAAATGGAAGAACGTGGTGGAAGAGCTGCCCAGAAAATTCCATGTTGACGAGACGCGACAAAGAGAAACAACCACCGGTGGACGACATCTAACATCGACGACATCTTATTTCTAAGTCAAAGTAGATCACCGACCTTTAATGTACACATGTACACTAACGAATGTACACAATTTTACAATATGTTGGACATCTAATATATATTTGAGAACTATACTTTCACAGATTTCAGAAGATAGATTGAATAATAAATATACTGATTATAAACTTATTTTCTGAAAAAAAAAGTTCTGGAAAAACAACATTCACTTTACAACGAGAGTTTTTTCTCTCTCCTCCAACTTTTATCCTTCGTAAACCAAAACGCCTCCTGCTGTAGCTCCGACGTCGGTACCGCGTGCGAGCGCGTGAAGACGTCGGAGGCGTCCGACTTTAGCATATCTCCATCTTTTCTTTGCTGCTACTCGATCCCCACCTTCTCTTCCGATATGCTTGCGTTCTCTGGATTTAGGGTTTTGCTATGGTGACCGCTCCGCTCGCGGTGAGGATCTCCGGTGGTGTCTCCTCCTCTTCTGGTATCGTGGCGAGGTTGTAGAGGTGATGATTCGTAGTGGTGGTCGGATTTTAGAGTTTTGTGAGGATATCGTTTTCTCGTTTGATCTCCTTAGTTTGTTTCGATGTTGGGGAGCAAGGTCTAGAAACAGTTTCTACCCTCTGTTTCTTCTCTGGTACAAGCAGTAGGGCCATTGAAGAGGGGTGCGTGAGGTTTAGCTGCGGATGTGGCTTGGCGTCTTGCTCGGGAGAGGGAGGGTTGCCTCTGTTCATTGGAGTCAACTCCCGTGGATGTTGATACTTGATGGTCAGAATCTTTTGCAATCTCAACCTTTGGTTTGAGAGGATCAGAAGGAGTTATTTGGTTATGGAAGCGTCTGCTTCATTGTTCGATTGCCGCCTATTTGATCGTGATAAGTTCTGGATTTGGAGTGGTTTTTATCCAGTTACCGGCTGTGAATAAGACGTGTTCGGGAAGCTGTTATAGGCTTCGCCGTGGGGTAATGGTGCGTATAAGGCGCATAGAGAACCCATTCAAGGTCCAATGGCGAGACTTAGTTGGGATTGAAGGGTGTGTTCAGCGACGGTTAAGGATTTCTAACCTCTTTCGGTTCAGTTTATGTTATGTTTTGGTGATGTTCGTGTACTTCTAGGCTCTCTCCTTGGTCTTCTTATCTGGTGCTATTTGTGGATGAGTTCCCGTTAGGTAAGCTCGTCTTTGAGTGCAAGGTTGAGCACTCCTCCTCTCTTGAAGTTTCTATCTTCTATTCTGCCTCTCGACGTTTTTATTTGTCTTTGTTAGCTTTAAAAGTTTGTGTTATGTCTGTTTCATGGCTCCTGGTGGTATATATTACCTCGCCGGCTCTTGGCTCTGTTTAGGGTATGCAAATCCGATGTGTAAAATGTTGTTGGATCTATTATTAATCTACCAGATGACAAAAAAACAACAACATTCACTTTACAAAAAGAAAAATAAAGAACTGAATAAGAAAAAAATGAAGAACAAAGTACATGAGATCCATTTTATTTTATTTAATATATATATGTGAATCATTGTCGCCAGAAATCAGATGTTAAATTGGTTAACAAATAATTAGTTGCAAACTGATTAGTTCATTTAGAAAAAAAAAGAGAAACACTTAGAAGAAACTACTTTGGTAGCATAAACCGTCTCGTTATAATGAAAAACTTAAAACTTTCATGTAATGAAAATAACTTTTTATTATTTTGCTAAGCCATATCATTAAGAACATTTATGTAAAACTGCCATTAATCCAATCATGTAACAGTTAGGTATAATCACAGTCAAGCAGGAGACTGAAATCGTCATTGACCTTCCCAATTTGTTAAAGCTTGAAAATTCCGCCGTTAACAAGCCGTTCAATTCAACCAACAAGAGATCTGGAAACTGTTATCTTAACCGCCGAGGTTCTAGCTTCATCAATTTTATAGTTATCCTATTCTCATTTATCATGTCTAAAGAACCTAACTTATACTTTCATTCGGTCTTATGTTGGTTTGTTTTAGGTTAATGAATTGGCTGAGAAGTATCTGAGAGTTTTGACTTTAAGGAGTGTTGTTTTGTCTCATGCGAGTTGGATGGCCATTGCTTGGTGAGTCTGGAAATTTTCTGCTTCTTTGATCTCTGTCTGCAAGTGTTATGGGCCTTGATCATGACGAACTCTTGAACTTTTGTGGCATGTTTAGTATCTGATATACCATATTCCATCTAGGAAAACAGATAAAGACTTATCAACATGTTTCTTAAGTTATTAGACGCTATCTTCAGCCTTCCAAGATATACAACATTTATGTTCTTGCCAAAAAAACTTACACCTAGATTGTAATGAATCTCTTAGCTTATAGACATTATCTTGGGTACAAACTTTTGAAACGTCTAGCTTTTGATGTTTGATGGATTAGGTAACTTGGTAGAAGGGGACAATGAGAATAACAACACTATGGAAGAAAAAAACATTGGGTTGTGATGATGAATCAGTGGTGTCCAAGAGACTCCCGTTGGCTCCTTTTGGCTTAGTTACCTACAAATGCAAGGAGGTTTGTGGGAGAAACAACATTATGTTGACCAGTAACAGTTAGTTTATCTTGGAAATGCAGCGAAGTCATGGCTGAAGCAGCTTAATGTACATGATCACCATGACTACAGCCTTTTCTCTGTGAACAAGAGCTTGTAGAGGTCCAAGTGACAAGACTCTGTTTTTGGCTCTGTTTTTAGTTGTTTTTTAGATACATATTGCAGAGGTTTCTTGCCCATGTGTTGCAGCCATGGAAAATAAAGAACATGGGTTTAGGTTTTGAGTTTACAAATGATGAGATAAACAATGGTCTTATTATTTGACCTTTGAGAGACATACACATAGAAATGAACCTTATGAGTGGTTTCACTTCTGTCTTCTGTCTAACGATTAAAACAAGCCTACAACAACTAATAAAATTTAACAATTTATGATAGTGCACAAGAATCTACAGTGAAAGAAGCTATCTCAAGAATCTTAGTCCACAAGATACTGTATAATCATAGTTTTTTTTTTTTATTTTATAAAACATTTGATCTTATATTTTTGTGGTACCTTAAGTTTGAAATTGATTTGTCTGCTTGTAAAATTTTAATTTTAAAAATACTTGGTCATGACTTTTTAAATATTATAATATCAACTATTCTTTCTGTTTCAAAAAATATTATCCACGTTTAAAAAGATTTATAAATAAGATTTTTATATTTTTAATACATACAATAATGATTAATTGTAGAATTTAAAAATAATAACTACATTTATTGAATTTTGTTGATAAAAATTGTAGAAAACAGCTAACCACAAAAAGTGCATATATATACAAAATTTAACATTTTTAATATGTGTGAAAATTCTAAAAGATATGATTAGCCTTTGAACTTTATATTGAACTTTAACATCTAATATGTATAGTATAATTTAATAAAATCCACAAATATACTTAAAACTCAGTTTTAATATATTAGATAATTAAAAATATATATAATAAGAAAAAACAAATTTTGATAAAAAAATATTTTCAAAATTATTTTATAATAAAAATAAAATTTAAAAATTATTTAATATAAATTTTCAAGAAAATTTATTTTTAAAAAAATCCTAAAGAAAATATTATTTGTAAAATAATTTATTTAATATCAAATTTTCTTTTCTATAATATTAAAGAAAATATATTGTAAAAGACTATTTGATAGTAGTTTTTCTCTTAAACCATTTATAAATGTTTAAAAATAATTTATCAAACATTTATAGAGATTTATAAACAAAATATCACCCCTAAAATAATAATTAAATTTTAAATCTAAATGATTGGGTATTTTAAATGACTGTATTTTTAAAAGTAGTAGTCAATTTATGGTATTTCAAAAAATTTCCCAATTTTAAATTATTAATTTCATAATTTTATTTTTGAACTCAAATGTTCATCCAATTTGGATCTTATAACATTTTCATCGATTAAACAACAATACTTATTTAATAAATATCTTATTTAACAATATTAAGTTTTTGAGAAATTGTTTGAAATATAGTAATTTGGATGTCAATTTTCAAAAATATATTCAATTAAAAATATACAAGATTTTAATCTCAATGTCCGTAGGGTATGTTTTAATTTTATAAAAATATAACTTTGATATTAGCATATACATTTTAAATAAATGATTCACATTTAGTACTATATACTGTGCAACTCTATAATCATATTGTATAGGTTACTTATTCGACATTATATTAATATATGGGAATTCGGTTAAAAAAATCCTCAACTTTTCAGGAATTGCCAAAAGAAATATGAACTTTAGGGCTAACAAAAAAAAAACACAAACTTTTCATTGACTTTATAATTAATTAACAATGTTTTCGTTGACTTGCCAATTTAGCACGCCGTCAGCAAATTTAACAGAAAAAAATAACATCGTTAAAAGTTGGCAAATTTAACAGAAAAAAATAACATCGTTAAAAGTTGGTGTTAAGTGAAACGACGTCGTTTTGAAATGAGATGAAACGACGTCGTTTTACATGATTTGAAAATAAAATAAAGTAGACCACTGGGTTCGAACCCAGGTTATTTAGATAAAATAGCAAGGTAAATTACCACTAGGCTAGTGGAACATTCATTGTATGTACTAACACATTTACTTTTATTTGGTACTGATTTTGAATATAAAAAAAATTATCTAAAA
This sequence comes from Raphanus sativus, assembly GCF_000801105.2. Classification (NCBI taxonomy): domain Eukaryota; kingdom Viridiplantae; phylum Streptophyta; class Magnoliopsida; order Brassicales; family Brassicaceae; genus Raphanus; species Raphanus sativus. The sequence continues at coordinate 25,333,167 of NC_079518.1, read as the reverse complement.
ACTTAAAAAGATCTTTAAAATTTCTAAAATTGAAAAAATAATTCCAAAAAGGAAAATTTTCATTTTTTCGGATTATGAAAGAAATTAAAAAAAAATAAAAAAAAATCGAAAAAATATCCCAAAAAGTTATAAAATATTTCGAATCTGAAAACATATAATCAGAAGATATATATATATATATATATATATATATATATAATTTATTACTATTTTTAAATGTTTTTTATAGTTTCTGATTATATGTTTTCAAATTTGAAAATTTTTATCCCTTTTTCTTTGAAATTTTCTTTTTTCGAATTTTGTTTTTCAATTTTTCTTTTTATAATTTGAAAAATGAAAAATTTTCTTTTTTGGCATTTTTTATAAAAAAAATAAAAAAAAACTTTTAATAAATTCTGATTATTTTCAGATTCGAATTTTTATAACTTTTTGATATTTTTCGATTTTGTTTTATTTTTTCGATTTTTTGTCTGAAAAATGAAAATTTTCTTTTTTTTAAGGAAAATAAAATTTTATTTTTACTTTTAGTTTCAAAATTAATTTCATAAAAAATTTCTTTATTTTCATATTTTTGGAATTTTAAAGACCTTTTAAATTTTTAGAGATTTTTTATTGGCCAGGCAAGTGTATAGGATTCTTTTGGCAATTTCAGAAAAGTTCAGGATTTTTTTGGCAGAATTCCCATTAATATATAGTGATATGTTTTATACATTGTATATTTTTATTAATTGTTATTGCATACGATATTTTTTGCAAATCAATTAGTTATATTATAGAAAGGATACTTGCTTAGGATATTTTATACTTTTCATTTTGTGTTGAAGAATATAATTTAACATCTATTATTTTAGTTTTTTTGTAGGCTTTTATAAGCAAATAAATTGTTTTGCTTAAATAATAGTATAACCGTATTATTCTAGAAAATTTTAGACATACATGCATTGATCGTATTATTTTAGTAATTTATCAATATATGATATTATGAATGTTATGATATGAAGTTTTCTTATTTTTTATTAAATTCTGATTTCAAAATATTATTTTTACAATATTATTTGTTTTTAGTATTCCATTTCATAAAATTATACTTTAGCATGTATGATATTAAGAAAAATATTTAAAATTACACAGATATTTTGAGTTTACAAAATTAGATGACTTTTGAATATTTTGTTACTAAATTAATTCATTATTTTATAAAAAAATATTCAAATTTGTGGTAAATTTTAAATATTTTTCAACAGACTTTGTTTTAACTAAACTAAATATTAAATTTATAATTAAATTTGATTTGTCATTAATATATTTAATGAATTATTAAAATTTCAAAATTTTATAATAGCATATGTTTTAAAAATAATACATCAACTAGAGGTTAGTTATATAATATTAAATTTTGTATATAATAATTTTAGATAATACATTGTTGTGAGTTTTTTAAAAAAATACATAGATTGTAAATATAAAGTTTAATATATGTTAATAATTTAATGTTTTGTAGAAAAAATAATTTACCAATTTAATATAATTTTATCATATTTAATTCATATAGTATTCCTGTTTTAATATAAAAAATCACGAAATTTTCATTTTATATAACTTTGATAATCATATTACACTACTATTTACGAAAATAATTAATGCATTATTAGAAAAATAATTTAAAACTTTTAGTAGGAATTTGTTAATTTTTTCTTAACAGATTTTGATATAACTAAAAATAAAAATCAGATTTGTAATTAAGATATTTTGATTTATTATTATATACTTATTGATTAGCACATTTGTAGAAATGTTATATATTTTGAGATTTTATTGGATGAGTATTAGAATCTCATCAGTCACTTTTTCTTTATTAGCAACTAATCATCTTTTGAGAACCCCTCCTTATACTGTTGATGGAGTTGCTCTTATGACTTTTTAACAATACATAAAAATATTGATTCTATTTTAATAGAATAAATTAACATTTGTGTTTAGGATTTAGTGATTGTTTTTTATTAGTTAATATTTAATGGATGAAATTAGATTTATAAGCTTCTATATACAATTCTTAAACAAGTATAAATATTTTAAGAGGATTATTTTTTATTTTAAAATAAATTTAAGATATTTATAAAAAAATAATTATCATTTAAAGGTAAATTTTGGAGATGATATTAAATGTGATGTAAAGTTAGAATTTCCCTTTTTGAGAAAAAATAATACCATAACAAAACATTTAGAAGATTATCCTTTTGAGATCTGAACACAATCTAATTTTTTTTATAATTTGGCCAAATACACTGACCATGATTTAGATGAAATTCAAATTAATATAGTAAAATATAATACATATCTAAAATATGTAATTGCATCTTATAATTTCTCAAAATACTTATATTACATATAATAAATATTAGTGAGATAAAACTTCTTCTAAATATAAACTGTAAAATAATTTAAGATTATTTATTTAAATTATTCCATATTTTATTAAATTAATTTGAAATCCATGAAGTTTATGTACAGTATATAGTATACAATGTTTTGACCCATTAATTTAGAAAGAAATTTCAAGACAATGAACAAATTAGATACTAAACATGACCCATCTACTGCCTCTCTCGTGTACTTATAGGCATGTTCTTTTCTTTTACTTCCTTCACACCAAGAACCAAAAAATACTGAATCATATCATTGAAATTTTACATCATACCAACAAAATTGTATAACTAAAGAAAAATCTTTCTGAACACAATCTAATTTTTTTTTATAATTTGGCCAAATACACTGACCATGATTTAGATGAAATTCAAATTAATATAGTAAAATATAATACATATCTAAAATATGTAATTGCATCTTATAATTTCTCAAAATACTTATATTACATATAATAAATATTAGTGAGATAAAACTTCTTCTAAATATAAACTGTAAAATAATTTAAGATTATTTATTTAAATTATTCCATATTTTATTAAATTAATTTGAAATCCATGAAGTTTATGTACAGTATATAGTATACCATGTTTTGACCCATTAATTTAGAAAGAAATTTCAAGACAATGAACAAATTAGATACTAAACATGACCCATCCACTGCCTCTCTCGTGTACTTATAGGCATGTTCTTTTCTTTTACTTCCTTCACACCAAGAACCAAAAAATACTGAATCATATCATTGAAATTTTACATCATACCAACAAAATGGCATTATCAAAGCTTCAATCTGTAGTCATAATCGTTATATGTTCTCTCCTAGTGACTTCCCAGTCAAAAGGTATTACGTGTATATATATATATTCTAATCAAAAATCATATTTGAATTTTGTCGAATTTTTTTTAAAGTTTATTGTTTAACAATGGTAATTAACAGGTGTAAGAGAGAATGATGAGCATCGTTCAGATTGTGTTTACAAAGGTCCGTGTAAGAGCAATCAAGACTGCAAGCGTCAGTGTGGACCGCCTAACTTCCCACCAACGACCATTGGCTTATGTCAAGCCAGTCCTAGAGGTCACGGCAGCATTTGTTGTTGTGCCAAAGATTAATTTTCTCCCAACAACTATAAACCATATGTAATTTTCTTACCTGCTTCTATATAATTAAATGTTACAGAAGTTTACTAAATTTTTGGATTAAAAAATTCAAATATATATATATAAACTTAGTCTTATGTAAAGTGGATCTTTGTTATTCACTGTTCTATAAAATAATTGAGTTCTCAAGTGACTGTTATGAATGTTATAATGAAGTTAATCTAATAAGGGATATGGATTAAGATGGACAAATCCATGAACTGATAAACGGAATTTTGAGTTAACCATTAAAGACATTTTTAATAGTCTAACTGGTAACCATCGTAGAATCATCAGGAATGAGTAGGGAAAAAATACGCAGAGTAATAAAATTATATGAATGAAAAAAAATTATTTCTTATAAATTTTTGTGAGGAACAATTTTTTTTATATATTTATCTAAAATAACATGAATGAAAAAGAATGGAAAAGAAAAAAATATTTCTCACAAATGGTAAAATAAATTAGGAATAGTAAAAAAATGCATTATTTTCTTTCATTCTTTGGTCATCCGCTAGAACATTAAATGTAATTAGTATGTTTTTGGTAATTAGTATGTTAAATCTACAATTATTTTATAATTCGTTATACGAATGTTGAAAATAGATCATCTAATGAAATATTTTAATCATATATAAATTTTTGTATGAAACTTATATTTGCTTAAATATGTGAGAGAGTTACATAAAAGGACATATTGTGATTTTTCTTTTCATTCAAAGACACATTATAGACTTGAGACACTTTCTGTATACAGCTGCCTTTTTTTAGACAAAAATGACATTGACTTGTTTTAAGGAAGTAACTAGAATTATCTTTAGTCAAACATTTAAATGTTGTTAGCTTTAAATGCCTAACTAGGTGCGTGGATTAAATGGTCAAATACATCGAAATTTTATTATTGTACACACCGATTTAGTTTTTTTTTTAACTTTGTTTTTTTTCATGTGTTAATGGTGACTACTAGTCTTCGTTGATTTCTTTACCTATGTATTCACATCCACCACCACAGCATACACTAACACGGCATCCTCCACAATTTCTTTTTTCTAAATGTTTTTCATCTCTGTATCCACATCCACCACCACAACATCCACCACCATCTCCTCCTCCTCACGTCTTTCACTTTCATATCCACATCCACAACTACGGCATGCATCCACCACCTCTTTCTTCTCATGTCTTTCACCTCCGTATCCACATCCACCGCATCCTCCTCCTCTTCCTCATGTCTTCCACTTTCGTATCCACATCCATCATCATAGCTTCCACCATTATGGCATCCACCACCACCTTTTTCTCCTCACGTTTTTTACCTCCGTATCCACATTCACCACCATGCCCTACACCACCACATTTTTCTCTTCACATTTTTCATCTACGTATCCACATCCACCACCATGACTTCCACTACCACGGCATCCATCAAAAATGCCACCCGAGATCGTGTTACAGAGAAGAAAAATCAGGAAAAAGAGATTTATGTAGTAAATTGTGTTTCTACCTTTTGATCGAGGAGAAGAAAGAAAGCGAGAGATTAGGGTTAATGATTGTGGACAGAAGATGGGAAACAACAACGGCGGCAAGAAAATACGGTGGCGGAGGGGAACAGTAAACGAAACGGAACAAACCTTTCATTTGATGTTTGTTTGTCAGCGGTGGAGCGGAAAATAGAGCAGAGCAGAACGCGGTGTCGGTAATCGGAGGGCAAGACCAAATAGATGTCGGAGAAAATGACGATTTCAAGAGAATAGATTTGATTTTTCGGTGGATTCAGTTTCTGGATCTCGAAAATATCCGGGGGGGGGGGAGATATTAGGGTTTGTCACTTCGAAATTAAAAAAAAATAGAGAAAGAGGTCAGTTGTCGACTCACTATGAGATCTCTCCAACATAACTAAAAAAATATTAATTGTTTTATGGATAGTGCATTTAATCTGGTTTGGTCATTAGTTAGAGAAGTTGTCTATAAGTTATCTAGTTAGGAAATGTAAGAGTTTGGTTAGGAAAATTTCACAAACACTTTTACGACAAGAGTGAGGGTTATGCTGGACATTTCATTAAGAGAAAGTGTGTGATGAGACTAAAGTGTCTGTGAGCGTAATTGACAACTTGGAATCACTACAAGATTTCTGGTCTATAACATCGTTTAATTCGTGTCACTAATAGTACTGATGTCCTGATACGTCAGATATGAGCAAATGATGCCTTTCATATAGTTTAACGTCGTTTATTTTATATGATGCGATTTTCAATAATATATCATCGTTTTTCATCCATGTGATAGGAACATATCTTTTTTTTGTATCGAACCATGTAAACGATTCCATTTTTAATTATTTGTATCACATAAAAACCGACTTATTGTTATATCATTTTTCTAAGTGATGCCAAAAAATGTTTTTGATTTTTTAAACATAAAATACAATTTGGATCACTTATAAACTGATTTTGATTATCATCACTTGTTGTACTGATCCAAATTTATAATATGGGTATTTACTTATATTATTTGAAGCCCATAACACACATAAGCCCATATATTATCATCTGTAATGTACAGATTGAACCAAAAAAACACTCCTCCGCGTATAGCTCGAGCTCCTTCGCTAGCTCCACCGACAATCAAGTAGACCACCTGAAGTAATAAAAAAAAAATTCTGTTTGGTCGGTAAAAATTTACTGTTCTGATTGGTGTCTTTGAGTCGACAATGACAATTCGAGTGTCCATCAGTCCCAGTTTCATTCTTGTAAGCTTCGATCTATGGCCGAGTTTGAGCTTAATGGAGTCTTCTCAATCTGCCCAAGTTTCGGTCTTTATCACTCAGTATATGAAGATAAGTTCAACGCCTCCTTATGCTTTATATTGCAATTTGAAATTGGTGAAATGATGATTTATAATTTTTGCTCTGAAATCCCTAGGTGTAGTCAAATTGGGGGTTTTCTCCAATCGATGTTTCTGAGCTCAAATCCTCTCTGATATCATACTTCTGTAGCTTTGGAATCTTGGAACTGTGTTGCTTTGGAGATTGAGTATGAAGCTTCATTGTTTACGGTTCATTAGAAGACAATAAGCTAAGTATCACATATCCATCTAAATGATCTATATGATTCTTATAGTTAAATAATATTAGTAAATCATATATAGTATAGTAAAATGTTTTCGTAATTGAGTTACAAAGGGATAGAAATATTTCGGTTAAGTTGATCTTATATATGAATGTTATAATATATAGACCCAAAATATTGATTTTTTGTCAACTTACCTGTTTAGATCGTGTGTTAGATTTACTAAGTATCAAACGGTTATTTTATTTATATATATATTTGTTTTCCCGCAATTCCTATTCCCAAGCGGGATTGTTATCAAAATATTTACTACAGTTTATATATATATCAAGGGATTTTTTCATTGTAGGGTTTTTGCGTTCAAAGAAAGGAGGTTAAGGAAGCAAGCTATCGAGACTTACATCAATCATCATCTCCCCCAAAAGGTAAATACAATTATTGATGCTTGCTTGGCTATACCTCTTTCAGCGTTAGTTAGATCTAATCTAAATGATTCGAATATAAAGTCACGCATGATTGTTTGTGTAGTGTCGTTTGATCTTCAATTTTTTTTAAGTGTTTGAAACATAATTAGAAACTGAAACAATAATATGTCACAATATTTGTTAAATCTTACTTAGGTTGTAATGGATAAGTCTGGGATTTACAAACCACGGTTATCTGAAGCATATACTGACGGGGTCGATGCTTTCTTAGAGTTTGCTTTTGGTAACATTCAAGTGGAGAAGTTAAAATGTCCGTGTAACCGGTTCGCTCTACACACCTAGGACCAGAATAGAGATTAGGGATCATCTTATCTGTTATGGATTTATGAAATCATACACTAACTGGGTCCTACATGGTGAGGAAATTGAGCTACCTGAAATTAATAATCAACTCGGTGGTGAGATACACACCAATCCAATTTCAAGAGACGAGTCTATGACACATCTCTTGAATGACTTGTTCCCTAACATCACTAACCATTCTACCAATGGAAAAGTGCCACCAGTAGACGTAGATGAGCCTGTAAACAACAACACCTATGAGCCTGTAAACAACAACACCGATGAGCCTTCTACAGCTAATCATGGAGTAAAGTTTGATGAAAAGCTAGGTGAGTATTGTGAAGAACTTTACCCTGGGTGTACAAAGTTCACAAGGCTCTCATTTATCTTAAAGCTCTACCATATTAAGTGTCTTTGTGGGATCAGCGATAAGGGGATATCAATGGTGGTTGAGTTGATAAAAGAAGCTTTTCCAGTTGCGAAATTACCAGACACCTTCAGAGACATGAAGAAGGTCATTCATAACATAGGTCTATCATAACAGTCCATAGACGTTTGTCCAAACGTCCAAACCATTGTATGCTTTACTGGGAAGAGAATGCTAGTAGGGAGAAGTGTGATGTGTGTCAGTTGTCAAGATGGAAAGAAAGTACAACAGGAAAAAAGGCTGGAGGTGATGTACCAGATACTTCAGGAGTACCAGCTGGAGGTGATGTACCAGAGTCATCTGCATCAGTTAGTCAGAAAAAGGAGAAGAAAAAGAGAAAGATACCAGCAATGATCTTAAGATATTTTCCTTTGAAGCCACGTTTGCAACAACTTTTTATGTCCTCCAAGACCGCTTCTGACATGACTTGGCATTCAACGGCTGCTAATACTGATGGTAAAATTAGGCATCCTAAGGATGGAAAGGCTTGGAAGTCATTTGATTCACGCTTTCCTGATTTCGCAGCAGATCCTAGAAATGTCAGACTAGGATTAGCATCAGATGGTTTCAATCCCTTCGGTTCTATGAGTTCAAGTTACAGTATATGGCCAGTAGTCTTGTTCGCTTAGAATCTTCCTCCTTGGATATCAGTGAACCAGACCTCTATGATTATGTCCATGCTAATTCCTGGAAAAAGGTCCTGGGAATGATATAGATGTCTTTTTACAACCTCTCATCAAGGAGTTGAAAGAGTTATGGTCTGATGGAGTCAGCACTTTAGGCGCTTCAACGAAAGAAACATTTAATATGCGTGCTGCTGTGATGTGGACTGTGAATGATTTCCCGGCGTTTGGAGCATTGTCTGGCTGGAATACGTACACCACTTTGGCATGCCCCTCCTGTAACTACGACTCAGTAGAACATAGGTTACGATTTGGTGGGAAAAATTGTTTCATGGGCCATCGGAGATATTTGCCATTAAGTCATAGATTCCGCCAAAGTAAAGAAGCATTCGACGGAACAGTGGAAACTAGAACTCCACCACCTACACCATCGGGATCTACCATTAAAAGACAACAAGAAAATGTTAATGTTACATTCGGGAAGAAAGTAGATGCAGCTGGAAAAAAAAGAAGCAGAGCTGAGATGGAAAACTCAAATGATCAACAATGGAAGAAGAAAAGCATTTTTTTGAGTTGCCTTATTGGGAGTTTCATCACCTGCGTCACAATTTGGACGTAATGGACATTGAGAAGAATGTGTTTGACAATATTGTCTACACATTACTAGATGATAAGGATAGGTCGAAAGACAATTTGAAGGCTAGAAAAGATCTCCGTGAAATGGGTATACGAGCAGAGCAATGGCCTGATGCTGACGGCAAGTATGCAGCTGGAAGGTTCACTTTTGACAACAAGGGAAAAACATTGTTCTTAAGTGTTTTTAAAAATGTAAAGCTCCCAGATGGTTATGCGTCTAATGTATCAAGGTGTATCAATGTGCAGACGCGAAAGATATCAGGACTTAAAAGTCATGACAGTCGTGTCATAATGAGAGATTTGTTGCCAATAGATGTTCGTAATTTGTTGCCAGAGGATGTAGTATCTGCAATCATTGACCTTTGTAGATTTTTCCGAGATATATCCTAAAGAGTTCTTGATGACAGTGAGCTAGATAAGTTGCAAGAGTCGATTGTACTGACTTTGTGCCAGTTGGAGATGATTTTTCCTCCTTCCTTTTTCACGGTTATAGTGCATCTAACTGTCCATCTCGTTGAAGAAGCAAGAGAAGGTGGGCCTGTCGTTTATCGTTGGATGTATCCTATAGAAAGGCCAGTATCGTATAACCATAGATGAACTTTAGTACATAGTTTTAGTAGTGGGAAATCTTTGTTTGAATTATGTGCAGAACATTAGGATATTTCAAGTCCTATGTGAGGAACCGAGCCAAACCAGAAGGGTCGATATGTGAGCAATATTTGGCCGACGAGTGTGTGACATTTTGTTCTATGTATCTTGAAGACATAGAGACCAGATTTAATAGAGTTGGACGAGTAGATGATCGTCCTACAGTGGATGAGAACAAGAGACCAGACTCAGAACTACAAAGGAGTTTCCCACTAATAGGTAGATTTGTTGGTGATGGTGATGTTAGGACATTATCTCCTGTTGAAAGGGTACAAGCACATAGGTTCATTTTGATGAACTGTAGCCTACTAGACAATCTCAGAGAGTAAGTTTAAATACAAGTTTAAACACAATATAGGGTATGACTAAACTAGTAATCATCTAACACTAGTTTTTTATTTGTTTAGACGGTACAGAAATGAGCTATCCAGGAGACAAAATCGCCAAAGAAAAAGAAATATAATTCTTGATATTGACAGAGAGATGCATCTCAACTTTGGGAAATGGTTTAAGGAGAAAGTAGACAAGAATGACATTGTAGGAGTCACTGATGATTTAAGATGCTTAGCCGTAGGTCCATCAAATAGAGTAGTTAAGTACTCAGCCTACAATGTAAATGGAAACAAGTTTAGAGCAGTAGCCAGAGATGATGATAGGAAAACACAAAACAGTGGTGTTTATGTTTCAGCTGATACTATTAGTTATGCTAGTAGTCGTGACCAGAACCCAATATCAGGCGAGTTGGCTTACTATGGCAAGTTAGTAGAAGTTCTTGAGGTTAACTACTATGATAGGTTTAAAGCTGTTCTTTTCAAATGTCAATGGGCTGATACTAGGTATAACAGAGGGTTCAAACAAGATAGATATGGTCACAGCTTGGTGAATTTTTCTCGTCTGTTACACACTGGTCTTGATGAAGAAGATGAACCTTACATCTTGGCTTCTCAAGCGGAAATGGTTTACTATGTAGAAGATCAATGCGAGAATGGATGGCATGTTGCTGTAAAAGTCAAACCTAGAGACTTATATGAAATGGGTGAACAGAATGTATAGAAAATGAGATATTTGGTCGAATTAGTTACATGTATAGAACATATGTTTTATTTATCTATATTTCTGTACATTTTGTAATTTTTGGTTAAACTAATAATTTATTTTCTTCTTTTACAGAGTGATGGACATGACATTTGACTCAGATGAAACTCAATATCCAGATGACATATTACATCCAAATTTTGATCCAGCATGGCAGACAACTCCAGAACTTGCACCTGAATGTAACAGTTACAAATGGAAAATTAAGGTCATAGGTAAGTAATATTCCAGAGGGTTGTTATTTGTTTAGAATATGAACTAATGATATATGTTACATACCTGATAGATGGCTCTGGAGAAATACTTGATCAAACGATGACAACCAAAGATGTGTGGAAGTTACAAAACCGCAAGGTCATTGTACATTTTGATGAAGAAACTGGCCAACCAGATGTTGGTTCTGCAGGGCTGTTTGGCTCTTGGTTGGGGCAACTGAGCACGGACGTGGGTCTTCTGCCAATCGACTACACAGACTGGAGGGTCTATCCAAATCACCGTAAAGAAGCTGCTTGGAATCTCATTAAGGTAAGCATGTCTATGAGAATGTACATTCATTTAAACAGTGGTATTATACTATCATTAGTACTTGCTTTGTTGTCATTGAAATGCAGAAAAAAATCAGCTTTGATGACCCAGAGAAAAGAAGGAAATATGCGATAAGTGTCTTAGATAGCAGATGCAAGGATCTTAAAGTCCGGATTTGGAAGACATGCAAGCGATCAAGTAGAAATGAAACTCTAGCAAACCGTCCCTCCACCATTCCTCATGATCAGTGGCAAAACTTTGTGAATGACAGATATGGAGAGAAATGGAAGGTAAGTGATCATACGATTTCTGTTTTTGTGGCCACAAAACACTGATTCACTATCACTTCTTCATGATAGAAACTTCAAGAACAGAACATAAAGAATCAGAAAAAGAATGTGTTGCCACATTCATGTGGAAGAAAGAGCTTCGCAAGAAAGCAAAAGGATATTGTAAGTTTTTTATATTATACTTTCTTCATTTTGTTTATGAGTTCATTGATGTTACATTGAACTTTGCCTGTAGTTTAAAGAAACTGGGAAGAAGTTTAGTAGAGCTGAGTTTTTCATTCAGAGTTGCAAGAAACAAGATGGTACTTTTGTCAATGAAGAGGCAAAAGAACGAGATGTAAGTTTAGTAAAAATTATATTATATGTTGCTTTGTTTCTCTGAACTTATACAACTCTAATAATTTCAAAAATCATTACTGGAAATGACAGGAACAACTCACTGAGTTGATAAGTCAGAATCCAACGAGTAGAAGTGCAAACATTGCTGCAACATTAGATGATGACATTGCTACGGTTTTTGGACCGGAAAGATCCGGACGAATCCGGTGTCTTGGACGAGGACCTACTGCTTCACAATTGCAGAAACATTCTCCTAGTCAGTTCCAAATACAAGAACAGGATAATGCAGTTGTGGATCAGCTGAGGTCTCAAGTTACAGGGTTAACGTCACAAGTTCAAATTTTGACTGGTATTGTTCAACAGTTTCTTGGTGGTACTACAGTTCAGGTAACTCTTTCATACATACACATAGTACTGTGTTTAGAGTCTGATTTAATATGCGTGTGGACTTTTTATTTAGCCAAATGCACTCATCAACAATTTGGGAGCTCTTGGTACAATTTTCCCAACTACTCTGCCAAGTCTTGGAGCTCCAGCTGCAACTCTATCCACGCTGCCAAACTTTACAGCAATGTTGTCAACTCTGCCAAATTTGGGAGCTTTCAGTGCATACGACCAGGTAATGACTATCATCATTTGAAGAAAATTGAAATGCATGTCTAATTCCAAATAACTTAAACATCATTGTAGGCTCTACAGGATAGTCAAAATGGAGCTCATCATGAAGGCAGTCCTCATTCTTAAGCTTGGGCATTAAGTTATTTGTTTTCGTATCTCAAACTGTAGGAACTATACTTTGGTATTCTATCTTGGATGAATTTATCTACATTTGCTTCATATACAATTTGTATTTTTTACATTTTAAGATTTTCAGTTTATATTAAATATTTATTTCATTTAAATATTTAAAATGAATTTATAATGATATTTAACATAAAGAATCGATTACTATAAGTGATACTAATTCTTTATTTATTTTTTTAAAAACCGACATTAATGTTTAAATCACCTATTTTAATGATACAAACATGCATTTAAATTATGCAAATCATTGCATCGATTGTGCGAGATGATGGAAAGATACTATCATTTAAACAAAACTGATGGAAATATAGTGTCAGTTAAACTATATGATGTCAATATATTGGTGTCGCTTAAAACATCTGATGGCAAATATTGTCCCGTTTAGCTAACCGATAGAAAATGATACCATCACTTATAATGAACGACTTTAGATGCACGTCGATTATTAGGAACGATTCCAATTTGCATCATTTACCCAAACCGATGATAATATTATTATCACTTATATTAAGTGACACAATGCTTTGCATCAGACATAGTTACATCACATAATCTATTGATGGTAAGTCATTTGCATCAGTCAATAACCGAGCCAAACATGAGTAAAAAACGATGCTTTACATCCGAATTTTTGTAGTGAATGTGTTCGTGGGAGTAATATTCTCTAAGTATAAGTATGTGAATACCAAAAAAAAATCATTTCAACTCAATAATATTACGATGAAGTATTCCTATACGTGGCCTCCTTTGGTGCGGACTGCGGAGGGGCGAGAAATAATATGTTGACTTCACTTTGACCATTTTATTCACCAATCACCATATAATACGCAGAGTTCTCTGATGTATTTTTGCATGTGTAACCACACTCATTAATTAACAGTCAGACGATCATGAAATAGAATTATAAAAACCTTATATGAAAATTATATTTCGAGAACACTAATAAATTTTTAAAACTATATAAATATCTCTATACATATGCTAGCGACCTAGTACCTAATCTTGATGGCTGAATCGCTGTTGCTGCTCTGAAGCAGAAGTGTTGATACAGTTACCAAGATTATTAGCGAAACTTAGAATCTCATTATGAGACATTAACGATCTTAACCCCAAGAAATCTCTAGTCTCTCCTCCACCGTCGTCCCCCACATCGTTCTTCTCGTCTCCGGCGATAAAACCACCGTTGAAAGCTTCTCCAACGCCGTGGTGATGATGAGGATGATGATTCATCATATAGTAGTCTTGAAACCCGAATCCATGTTCTGATGGTGACGTCATCATCGATGCAGCCATTGTTGTTGTAGTCATCAACGACGCTGCCCTCTCTTCTTCTTCCTCTGGTGTAGTTGTTGGCTTTGAGTGACCCATTTGAGCTGCTTTCTGGAGCAAAGCTGTGGCTGACATTGCCGGAGATGAGTGGTGGAAGCTTGCAGAAGAAGAAGCAAGCGGGAAGTAATTAGCGTTATTGCCACTAGGGTTAGGGTTTGATGAGATGAGCCAAGGAGGGATGTTGTGGAACTGATGATGTGGCTCTTCTTGCTTCGTAGGAAGTTCATGAGCATGGATATTGTTGTTGTTGCTGGTGATGTTTTGCGAGGAAGAAGAGAAGTTGATGTTGTGTTGAGTTTGATGATCATGAGGAGATGAAGATTGGATGAGAATAGGGTTTGGTATGGCTCTTGCACTCTCTTCTGCTAAGGCATCACAGAATGCTCTATGAGTTATGAAGCTATCCCTCCTGCACATATTCCACAATAAAAAAAAATTAAAACTAAAATTACTTACAAATTATTCAAATAAACAATACGACTTTGAAAGTCATGTAGGTCCATGTAAAGTTGTTGTATTATTTGTGTGTCACGTGTGAATAATAGGATGATAGAACAATAGGCGATAAATGTAAAAACCGTATGAAGATTTTTTTCATGAATATAATAAAGTTAAATAAATAATAAGTACCACAGTAATAAATAGTTGTTTAAATGAGATTCTTTGAGCTACTTAAGTTAATTATTACGTTTGTCCTGTTCAAAATTAAATGAAACTACTCATATACTATGTGTCACTCATTTTCACATTACACCACACATCTTTGTCTTCTTCCTTGTAGATAACCTTAGACTTAAATATGAATGCACAAGTTTCATCAAATGCATCTTTGATAAAATAAGAAAAAACATATGAAATTAAATGTTGGTTTAATTTTACCTAGAAAAGAGAGTACCACAGTCGCATTTGTATTCTTTAGTGCCACAAGTCTTAGCATGAGCCTTCCAATCTGATTGCACCGCATACTTCTTCGAACACTTATCGCATTTCCATTTTTTCTCGCCATGTTTTCTGAAAAAATGCTTCTTGATTCCTGTTAAGTCTCCTAGAGCTCTTGATGGATGATGATGGACACAGCTTGGCTCAGGACACACATAGACTTTCTTCCTTATAACGTCTTTGTTTGATCTTTGTTTAAGCTTCCATGGTAGATTGTGTCCTCTCTTGTGAAGCTGCAAGTTCTGGTCTCTTTGGAACCCTTTGTTACAGATTTCGCATATGAATCTGTTTGTTGCCATTAGTGTTTTTGGTGATAAAGCCATCACTTCTGCATCTGGGTCTGATTAAAAAAAAATCAAAAAATTAACACCACCGAAAATGAATTATTGAACGAGAAAGAAAACAAAATTCAAAAGGGTACAAAGAATATACTTTTCTTTTTGTTAAATTTATAGAGTAAATACAAAAAAACTACCTGGATTGCCAGGTTGGTTTCTCTTCTTCTTTTGTGGAGCAGGACACTGTTCTTCTTGTTGCTGATTTGGATTAATGTTGTACTGAAAGTTGGAGCCACTAGTTTCAGTTCTGTTTCCTGAGGACACACTTGCTTGATCTCCTGAAGCTGATGTTAGATTGGACATGTTTTCCTCCACTTGTTGCTGTTGATGATGAAATAACATATCTTTGTTCATCATCATCAGTATGAAAGCCTTAACAAATATTAAAAACAAAACTTTTCAGATCTATGTGTATGTATTAAGTAAAAAGCAGACAAAGAGTAGTGGGAAAACTAGCAAAAAGAAGACTCGAGCAGAAACATCCAAGAAATTCTTGAAACCCATGTATAGAGTTATATAACTATTTAAATTAAGCTTTCTTGGTTGGCTTCGACCCAAGAGACAAGCTTTTGCTTATGGGAAAATCAAAAATAATAATAAGACCCGAAGTCCAAGATATGTCAAGAGAGAAAGTTTGTTTGAAAGCTGAACATTAGAACCAGACTTTTGTTCTTGTTCGTTTCAAACATGAACAAGAAAGCTTTTAAGGCTTTGCTTTTTACTAACAACACTCCAAAAGAACATTAACAAACAACAAGAGCACACAACAATCAATAACAAAATAAGAAGAAAAAGAAAAAAGAAGGAAGAAGGAAGTAAATCCACAGTACCTAGAAGAAGAGGGGAGAGAGGTTGTGGACAAGAGAAGAAGAAACTCTACTATCTTTCTCTCTTTGTGTGATATTTGAAGCTTATAAATTCAGAATTTAAAAGAAAGTAAAGTAATAATAATAATGAAAAACAAGAAAAATATAAATAATAATTTATAACTTACACAGAAGCACAGAGCAGTCTGTCCTTTTAAATTATTATCACCGTTTTTCATACAATATGTTTTTTATAATCTTTTTTGTTTTGTTTTGATAAACAAATGTGGGCCAAATTTTAAATACTTTCGCACAGTTGTGTGAAAAGCTTGCAGAAAGAGGAGATTATAAGTTTGTACGTTTCTCGAGATAGTGAGAAGCCATGTTTGAATTCGCTTTCGTGCATGCACTCACTATTAATAAATTTTTATTATTTCAGTTTTCATAATTGTACTGTATTTTGTTTGATCAGAATCTGTAATTTATTGGTTTCTACTTTTGTGACAACATTGTCAAATCTAAATTATAATCAACAGAGTATGTTTTGAATTTTATAATCAACAAATTAAAGTGTGTTGTAGAAAATGACGAGCAAAATTTTCACTCCTATGCTTAAATATATATTTTATCAACTGGACAATACTTGAAAATACTATCTCTGTTTCGAAAATTATATATATTTTAAGTTGTTAAAAATTGTTATTTAGCAATATAAAATATTTATAGTAATTTTATTTTATTTTTATTATATGTGAATTTGAAAATATTATGAATTTAAAATATAAAGAGTAAATAATATGCAAAGTAAACTTTAGACCCTTTGCTATAACCCACGGAAAAGACTTTTTTTTTTGTAAATTACAGTACTATACATGATTGATTCATTGATTAAAAGGGATAAAGCTTCACTTTTCATTCTTTGAATTGGGTTTTGAGGCTTTTCATGTTAAAGAGAAAAGATTAACTATGGTTCAGTGGACGAAAAAATATTATCAGTGACACATGCCCTAACCTACTTTATATACATCGAGCTATGGACAAATCATTGACATTTTTTGCATTTAAAAAAAAAAATATAAACTATAATTCATGCGTAGACCATGGTCGGTCCAAGGGCGTAGACTAGACACCACTACACTCCTTATCTTATCGACATTTTAAATGAAAACAAATACTGATCAATTTCTTCAAAAAAAAAAAACAAATACTGATCAAAACTTATTGATTATCATTAATCAATGCTGTTATGGTGTCCTTATACGAACCTCGTTTGTCAACCATTTTACGAATTTGGTTCATCTTTTATACACGGTTGTTAATGTCATAAGTGAGCTATATATAGAAAATGAAATCAAATTCGTTTTCTTGATGTAAGAAGCGGCATTCTATTTCGTGACAACTATGCATCCATAATTATGCGAACTTCTGATCATATGTCTAATTCTATTTGTAAATTGTAATTAGACATTATACATAAGAGGTTGACAAAAAGAGAAGTTATACATAAGAGATCGATTTGAAAACAATATACAGAGATTAAAATATACCATCATTTTAACAAGATTTTTTTTTGTTTGCATTAGACAAAATAATATATTACATCGCTTTTGTTTCCAAACTTCGCTTTAGATCGTATTTTTATAAGAAAGGTCCAGAGTACTTATGTTAGTTATCTATAAAATGTGTGTTTTAGTTATATATTATCTATAACATGCATGCTTTTGTACCAATATAATGTTGTTAACCAACATGGAATGGAAATTTCCAAACTCCTTTTTTTTAGCAACAAATGTCCAAACTCCAAACATTCATATAAGGTGGTATTGAACCCAATACCGAAATATGCAAAGTCATCGATAAAACATGGTTTATTTATTCACAAAACACAATTTTTTTCAATTTCACGAAACACAATTCACTAGTACTAACCAAAAGGTTCATCAATATCGAGGCATGATTAATCAAGATTCGAAAATCCATAGGTCAAAAAGGATTTACAAGTCAATGTCTCCACGTCAACAACGCGTGGCTCCGCATTTTAAAATCTTGACATCTCGACCTATGAAGAAAACTATACATTATAAAACAAAACCTAAATTTTTTTATTTTATTTTCTTAAATCAAGAAAACCCATCATGTTGGTTTATAACAAATGTAGGTTATCTTTATATAATCACTTGGGGTTTGATAAATAATTACGGTTAAAATGTTTATCAAATTCAAAAGGTATGTGAGAAATAGGGCCTATTGAGAAATAAGAATAGGTAAATAATACACAAGCTTATATAGCTAGGAAGACAGAGTGGACCCCCGCACATGCAACGGAAGTAAAATTATAGGTCCTTTTAATTTATCAAATTAAACTTCATAATTAACTTTAAAAACTATTTTTATTTTTTCCATAGCGCCTAATTTTTCTTCGACGTCATTTTCGGCCTTTAATCATAGACTTATAATAGTCATAATAATTATTCTGAAGTTTGAATTCCTTTTTCTTTTTCCCTAGTGATAATTTTGAATTTTGATTAAGACAAATGGAAAACTAAGGTACACATGTTAATAATGTTATATACTTCTACTTTTTAATGATATTTTCTCTTTTATATTTTTATATATTTATAAATAATACGTTTAAGTTCTGATATATGTTGACAAAAAAAAAGTTCTGATATACTATAATTATAGTAATGTGAATACAAAATTCTTACTTGTAATGGTATGACATGATTCACTGCAACCATGGAGAGGAATCTCATCATACAGACATAAGTGAAAGCGACAGGTCGGTGAAGCCGTAGAAGACCAAAAGGACACTTGTCACTTTGTAATTGGATTGTACCCGTTAAGCAAAGAGTCATGATTGGCTTTGACTCTTCTCTTCTAATTCACACAAGCGGTCAGGCGACCTTTCGGACACCCGTTCCCAATGTTTCTGTTTCTGGTCTTCGCTCTTGGTCCCACTACCATAACCGGTTTTAGTAACCCGAAAATTACCGGTATGCATATGGTGATATATCGGACCGGGATTTTTGGATTATGGGGGGGGGGGGGTACCTAAAATTAAACACTATCGACAATCAAACACATAGATGAGTTTAGAGTTTGTGCACAATAAATTAGAGAGAAGACTCTAAATATTGATGGGCTTCAGTCTCTCTTCAAACCCATATATAGGCCCAGGTAGAGAAAGGTGTGATGGACTTTTGGCATCACCGTCTCTCTCTCTACCCAAAATTGGCGTCGTTTTTATTGACCCAACAGAAGGATGTGACTGTCCGAGTTGGACCGAGTGAGATATATACTTTAGGATGTTACATTGGTTAAGTTCGGTTTAGGGCAATCTACGTGGTCTTTTAGGACCCTTCTCACCAAAACACTCTCTCTTAGGACTTAGTTAAAAGTTAAAACAAAACATCACCAAAACTCGGTAACGTTTTTGATGAAGTCGAATCAATGTTTTTGAACATTTTCAACGATACAGCTATATACGTATAAAAGTTTTATTTTAAAGCTGATAGTTTGTGCTTGGCCTCCTTGACCATTATCTCTGTTGAAGAACCACTTGAGAATCCCAGCTTCTGCATTATTTCTTCTAATCTCTTGCCGTTTGCTAGATACAAATAGCCAATCTGAGAAGTTCAACAGAGTTTTAGAAGGTTAAATCTGTAACCACACTTAATTGAGTTTCAGGTTATGAACAACAACAAAACTTACAAGTGTTTCCAGTGATGAGGCCTTGTTATAGACCGCAACACCAGCACGCCTAGTTGACCTTGTTTTAACCGAGCCAACGTTTTTTCCCCACCGAAGTATCTCTCTGCGCCAAAACGTTTTCATCAGATCGATTTAATAGACAGTGTAGCCAGAGAACTTAGTGTAGCATGTGATTCAAACACAAAAAACCCCTTTTAGTGACGGTGTTTTGCAACTGACCTTTCATCTTTAGTTAAGAAATCCTCATCAAGGAGCTTGTGAAGCAAAGCATACTGAAGAGGAAAATGCACAGAACAGTTTAGGTTGAACAAGAACAATGACAACGATACTAATGCTGTGAGAAGATGCATGCTAAAAAATTACATTTCAGGCTTAAAGTATTTTGCAAACCGATAGTCAGAAGAGAAAATAAAAACATACTTGTGCTTCACATCGGACGACTGCTCGAACACGGTCGTTGTATTCTTCGATACTAAGTGGAGGGAAAAGAAAATGGCGACGAGCATATATCTTCACAAAGCCAATAGAAAATGGTTTAATACCTCGGAAGGATGAATTAGCAGAGTGACTGTCCTAACTTTTGTAAACACTATCATTTTGACAAGTACAAAAACTAGTCTAAAATCACCAAAGCACAAGCTCATAGTTGACTATCTTAATGCCATAAACACTAGAAAACTAACATATTCCTTTGATACTCTTGCATCCTAAACAAGGATCAAGCATAAAAACTTGTCTAAAATCACCAAAGAACAAGCTCATAGTTGCTATCTCTTAACGCTATAAACAGTAGTAACATATTTATCAGTTGATAAAATTGCAATCTAAACAAGGGATTAAGTTACAAACTTGTCTAAAATCAGAGTAACTATGAACATGAACATGATTATATCCTAAAAAAAAAACAAAGATTATACACAAGCTCACAGTGACTATCTTAGTGGTAGAAAGACTAGCATGATCATTATTCGGCATTATTGTATCCTAAAAACAAGGATTAAGTAGAAAGAACTTGTCTAAAATCCAGAAAGTGACTGTTTTAAACTCTGAATGCTGTAAACACTATCATTCTTCTGACATTCTTGCATCCTAAAAACAACAAGGATTAAGTACAAGAGCTTGTCTAAAATCACCTAAACACAAGCTCATAGAGACTATTATAGTGCTATAAACACTAGCATGGTCATCACTCAACATTCTTGCATCCTAAAAAAGGATTAAGTACAAAACTCTTGTCTAAAAATCCAGATAGTGATTTGTCTTAAACTCTCAACACTATCATTCTTCTGACATTCTTGCATCCTAAAACAACAAGACGGATTAAATTGTCTTAAAAATCACCTAAAACACAAACTCATAGGTGGAGTGGAGTTAGAAGAAGAGTAACCTCGTAGATGGAATCGCCAATGTAAGCAAGGGAGGCAGCATTGAAGACGGATCTAGGCTTCTTCACTTTCGGTGGACTTGGAAACCATTTCTCATAATCATCACCAACCTCTTCTTCTTCATAATATAAGCAGACAACCATTTAAGTAACAAGATAGATATATCAGTAACACTTGTTCATCCAAGTTCAACAACCCCAAAGTCGTTACCTTTGCTTGGGGGACGTTTGAGCAAATCAGAAACGGAGGAGACGCTTCTTCCCGTTGTTGTTAAGACTGTCGACGACGGTGGAGGTGAGGTAGAATTAGGGTTTCTGTTGACGTTACGCGGCGCATTGGGATTGTATCTGAGGAGGAGCTTAGGCTTCGTATCTAAAGCAGCTCTCACCAGACTAGCGCTTACTGATAGAATCGCCATTTTTTTTTTTCTAATTCTATTCTATCTCTGTTCTGCTCCCCCCTTTGTTTAGAGGCGGTGACATTCAGTTGTACACGTGGCGGACTATAATTTGTCTTTTATATAAAGTTTAATCCAAGCCTCCCGTAACTTTAGCAATACGAGCATTCTCTCTCTCTCTCTCGTCCTGATTTGTATAAACCCTAACGACTACTAGATTTCCGGCTCCTTTAATCGGAGAAATTGGATCATGAGTCGTTACGATAGCCGGACCGGTGACTCCACCTCCTACCGTGACCGTCGAAGGTAACTGTTGCTCGCTTTTGTTTCAGCCTTATCTCCACTCGATTCGATTGATTATTTTAATCAAGCTCGTACCTTTGAGCAAAACGAGTTTGATTCATTTTCAAGTTTTGGCTATTCTTCTCGTAGTGACTCGGGGTTTGGTGGAGCTTCAGCGTACGGAAGCTCAGCTAGTAGTAAAAGGGAGACTAGTGTTGAGTCTCCAAAGAAGCAGCCAGATTTGGATGGTTTGACTCCTTTCGAGAAGAACTTCTATGTCGAGTCACCCTCTGTTGCAGCTATGACGGAGGCTCAAGTGGAGGAGTATCGAAGGATGAGGGAGATCACTGTTGAAGGTCGTGATATTCCTAAACCTGTCAAAAGCTTTCGTGATGTTGGCTTTCCTGGTATGTCCTGCCCTGTTCATCCCTAGATAGTCTTAGGTGTATCCATGGATGTTGTGTTCGTTTCTGATTAGAGTTTCATGATGTTGGGTTTACTGCTAAGTTCTGTTCAGTACTAAAGATTCTTAGGTGTCTCATGGATGTTCTGTTCTGTTTGTAATAAGAGTTTCGTAGATGTTGAGTTTCCTGGTAAGTTTTGTTCTGCTCATCCGTAAATAGTCTTAGGTGTACGATGGATGTTGTTTTTGTTTGTTATAAGAGTTTCGTAGATGTTGAGTGTCCTGGTAAGTTTTGTTCTGTTCATCTGTGAAGAGTCTTAGGTAGTCTGTTCGCTTGTAATAAGAGTTTCGTTATGTTGGGGGTTTCCTGGCAAGTTCTGTTATACTTTACTAAAGAGTCTTAGCTGTTCTATCTTTTGTAATAAGAGTTTCTTGATATCTTGATGAGTTTGTAATAAGATTTCGTGATGTTGCGTTTCCTGGTAAGTTCTGTTCTGTTCTGTTCATCCCTAAATAGTCTTAGCTGTATAATGGGTGTTTTGTTCGTTTGTAATAAGGAGATGTTCTGTTGTTGGATTTTCTGGTTAGTTCTGTGCTGTTTGTAATAAGAGTTTCTTGACTGTCCCAGATTACACCTAGAGAGACTAGCTGAGCTTAGGTGTATCATGTATGTCTACTGATAAGAGTTTCTTGATTTTATCCCAGATTATGTTTTGGAAGAGGTTAAGAAGGCTGGTTTTACTGAGCCTACCCCCATACAATCTCAGGGGTGGCCAATGGCGTTGAAGGGACGTGATCTCATTGGCATTGCTGAAACTGGCTCTGGGAAGACTCTTTCTTACTTGCTACCTGCCATAGTCCATGTGAATGCTCAACCAATTTTAGGTAACGCCTCATGATCGACTTGTCGACTTTTCTTTTTGTTCTTGTTTGATGTGAAGTTTGTAATTTTTATACCAGCTCCTGGGGATGGTCCAATCGTCTTGGTTCTTGCTCCGACACGTGAACTGGCTGTGCAGATACAGCAAGAAGCGTCTAAGTTCGGTTCATCGTCAAAAATCAAGAGCACTTGCATTTACGGTGGTGTCCCAAAAGGGCCTCAAGTGCGTGATCTCCAGAAAGGTAAATTGTTAATTTTTTGGGTGTAATTTCTCAAACTATTAGCTTTTCTTGGTCATTATAACATCATTCTGATGTGTGATTATGAATATAGGTGTGGAAATTGTTATAGCTACTCCTGGGAGGTTAATAGACATGATGGAGTCTAACAACACAAACCTACGGAGGGTTACTTATCTTGTTTTGGATGAGGCTGATCGAATGCTGGATATGGGGTTTGACCCTCAGATCAGAAAAATTGTTTCACATGTTCGTTTACTTACCTCTGTTTCAGCCAGCCTAATATGTGTTTATTCTAGTTGCTTTGTCTTTTACAATCTTTTGAAAACCTGTGAGTGCAGATTCGGCCAGATCGTCAAACTTTGTACTGGAGTGCTACTTGGCCTAAGGAGGTGGAACAGCTCTCTAAGAAGTTTCTTTATAACCCATACAAAGTAAGAGACACTCTCTGTTTTCTTCTTTTCATATGTGCTTAGCTGTCAACAGAAACTTAGCAGGCTTCGTTGGTCTTAAGTGCAGGTTATAATAGGATCTTCTGATTTAAAAGCTAACCGTGCAATCCGTCAGATTGTTGATGTCATTTCCGAAAGCCAAAAGTATAACAAGTACGTCTCCTTACCTACCTATATACTCTCTCTCTCTCTCTCATCTCACTAGTCATGGACATTGTTGTAAACGTAAACTGTTGTGGCGTTTTGTACAGGTTGGTGAAGTTGCTTGAAGACATAATGGATGGAAGCAGAATTCTTGTCTTCCTTGACACCAAAAAGGGCTGTGACCAAATCACTCGGCAGCTTCGCATGGATGGTTGGCCTGCTTTGTCAATACATGGTGATAAAAGTCAAGCCGAGAGAGATTGGGTACTCTCGGAGTTTAGATCAGGGAAAAGTCCTATAATGACTGCTACAGACGTCGCAGCTCGTGGACTAGGTACTAATGCTTTCTCCTCT
This sequence comes from Raphanus sativus, assembly GCF_000801105.2. Classification (NCBI taxonomy): domain Eukaryota; kingdom Viridiplantae; phylum Streptophyta; class Magnoliopsida; order Brassicales; family Brassicaceae; genus Raphanus; species Raphanus sativus. The sequence goes on along the minus strand of NC_079518.1, from coordinate 25,308,722 downwards.
GTGTGCAGCATCAACTCTCTTTAGTTAATAAACCTCTTTTGTTTTTGAACAACAGATGTTAAGGATGTGAAGTATGTGATAAACTATGACTTCCCTGGATCACTGGAGGATTATGTTCACAGGATTGGACGAACTGGTAGAGCTGGGGCGAAAGGAACAGCTTACAGTTTCTTCACAGCTGCAAATGCGAGGTTCGCCAAAGAGCTTATCAGCATACTAGAAGAAGCTGGACAGAAAGTGAGCCACGAATTAGCATCAATGGGTCGCAGCACAGCTCCTCCTCCTCCAGGTCAGTATCACTAGAAAGAAAAAAAGACGAGCAAAGATCTTCGCTTTAGTATATTCACAGTTAATGTGTTCTGGTTTCACTAGATGATACAAAGGTTTCTAATCTCTGGTATGTGGTTTTTGAACAGGGCTTGGAGGATTTAGGGACCGTGGAAGCAGAAGAGCTTGGAGTTGATATCTGTTTTATGTGTATGTGTTATTGGCTTTTAGGGCTCAGTGGTCTTTTTCTTCTTTCCATTTACTCTTTTATTTGATGCCTCGCTCTCTTCCTGAAACATAACATTTTACATTGGCATCAAAACGTTAAACATGTAAGATAACATTTGATCCGATGGTATGATTTGGTTTTAAGAACAAAACCAAAGATGTCGTAATTTAAACTTCGACAATCAAACTACGGGAATTCTACAAAAAAAATCCTGAACATTTCTGGAATTGCCAAAAGAATCATGTACACTTACCTGGTCAATAAAAACCTAAACTTTTGTTGACTTATTTAAATAATTTAGTCGTTTCGTTTTACACGATTTGAAAATAAAAATAAGAAGAGAAAGGGTTTCGAACCCAGGTTGTTTGGATAAAATGGCAATGAATTTTACCACTAGACTAGTGGTACATTCAATGTATATACTAACACATTTACTTTTATTTGTTACTGATTTTGAATATAAAAAAAATACTCTAAAAATTTAAAAGGTCTTTAAAATTCCAAAAATATGAAAATAAAGAAATTTTTTATAAAATTAATTTTGAAACTAAAAATATAATTTCAAAAAAAGTTATAAAATATTTTGAATCTGAAAATATATAATCAGAACAAAAAAAAATATATATACATATATAAAATTATTACTATTTATTTAAATTTTTTATAGTTTCTGATTATATGTTTTCAGATTTGAAAATTTTTATAACTTTTTTGGAATATTTTTTCGAATTTTTTTTATTTTTCAAATTTTTTTAATAATCCGAAAAAATGAAATTTTTTTTTGGAATTATTTTTTCAATTTTAGAAATTTTAAAGATCTTTTAAAGTTTTAAGATAATTTTTTTTATATTCAAAATCAGTACCATATAAAAGTAAATGTGTTAGTACTTACAATGAATGTACCACTACTTGATTTTATTTTCAACCAGGGTTCGAACCCAATGGTCTACTTGATTTTATTTTCAAATCATGTAAAACGACGTCGTTTCATCTCATTTCAAAACGACGTCGTTTCACTTAACACCAACTTTTAACGATGTTATTTTTTTCTATTAAATTTGTTGATGGCGTGCTAAATTGGTAAGTTAACGAAAACATTGTTAATATATTCTAAAATCAATGAAAAGTTCGTGTTTTTATTGGTCAACGCTAAAGTTCATGTTTCTTTTGGCAATTCTAGAAAATTTCAGGATTGTTTTGGCCGAATTCCCATTATTAATTCTAGCAAACTATTGATAATTGAGTTTGCTTCCTTTTTCTAATTTGCTTAATCAGATTAGCAAAGTAGCAACGGCAAAAAACTCTTCCAAGATTCTTAAGCTATATATAGTGACTTGACATTCAGATAATAAGCACCAGTACAAAAATGCCACCTGTAACAAAACTTTTTCTCTTTCATTTTTCTTTACTTTGTATTGTTGTTCATTATTTTATTTTGAGAGACTTGCTGCGGTACTAGTAGGCCTTGGCATTCGGGTCGTCTGGTCGGGTTTGGGCCGGGTCTTTTCGGATCCGGGTCTTTCGGGTCTAGGAATTTAAGATCCGATAGAGTAATTTCAAATTTTCGGTTTCGGGTCGGTTCGGGTCGTACCGGGTCTAGGTCGGGTCGGATCTTATACAGTTGGACCCATTCAGATAATTAAAATTTATCGGTTCGGTTCTGGATCGGGTTCGGATCGGATTCGGTTCGGGTTCAACCTAAAAAATACCTAAAAATACAAAAAAATCTGAAAATATTAATATATCCGAAAATATTTGACATTTTATTTAAAATTTGTGTTTTTATTATATTAAAATGTGTATATATACTAAACTATGTGAGATAGAACAATAATTGATTGTCTCCTAATGGTTGACCCCTTTGCTCTGTAGACAAATAACTCGTCTTCGACTCCCCATTGATTCATTTTATTTAATTTATATTATTAATTCGGGTATTCGCCGGGTTTCGGATTCGGGTCGGGTCAGGTCCAAGACCCGCGGGTCCTCTACAACAGGACCCGATAGAGTAATTTGATCGGATTGGTTCTTATCCGGACCGGATTTTTTCGGGTCGGGTCTTCGGTCTGGGTAAAATGCCCAAGCCTTAAGTACTAGTATGCAGTGGACATTGCCCTGATAATCAAATTTACGGCATGAGTTATAATTTTTTTTTTTAGAATTTAATTGATTCATTCATCTTCATACTTCATAGTCCAATTTACACGACTGATAGCTAACTCTAACCTTGCTATTTTTTTCAAATTTACGTCATGTTTATAACTTATAACAATAACAAAAGTGCCATTTTTACATAAATGTTTTTGTAATGTAATGTAGTTCATCTTTAGCAAAAAAATATTGTAATGTAATTCTGAAACTGCGCCTAAATGTGTTACAAAATATGAATTATAAATTTAACACCGAAAATTTTAAAAATATGAAAGGAAAAGTTTTTACATTTTTTCTTTCTCTGGTTGTATATAAAAGGATCCAATTGATCAAAACATATTTTTTACTAGAGCAAATTTTTGGTGGTAGAAATGATTAGAGTAATCCATAAAAATGCTAGAAATAGATTGACAATTGTGAATTTTAAAACGAAATTCATTTCTATGTTCCTAGATTTATATCTACTGAAATTAATAATGACTTTGTAAGTTCAACTTAATATTAATAAATAAAGTGTTATAAAGAAAAACGAAACAGGAGAATAAAGTAAAAAAATAAAGAAAATGTGTGAAAGTCACAAAGTAAAGTAAATTCATTTGAGTGGAGAGGAAGAAAAACATAAACATTAGCGAAGAAGAAGTCTCTTTTTTTTTGTTTTGTTTTGATCGGAGCCTCGTAGGAATCGAAAATCGCGATGAGTGAAGAAGGAGGTCCCAAGCTTTTCACCAACAAACCCAAAAAGAAGGGTAACTGATTCAAAAAACCCTAATCATGATCTCACTCATATGATTTGACTTACTGATCTCACTTTCGATTGATTCAGATATCATCGCTCAGCTGAGGCACGTCGAAGCCAACGGAGCCGCCGCTGTTCCTCCGTCGAATCCCGCTGCAGCAGCGGCGGCTTCGTATACGATGGGCGGTGGTTCTGCTCCTCCACCTCTTCCGCCTCCCAAGGAATCATTCGCTCGGAGGTACAAATATATGTGGCCGCTTCTTCTCACCGTCAATCTCGCCGTCGGAGGTAAATCATCCCTCCAAAATTAGGGTTTTAAGATTTTAGGGCTTAGAGATTGATAAAGCACAAAGCTTCATTAAACCTTTGGTTAGCTGTTGATTGATAGATCGCTGTACTAACCAATGGACCATCTTTGATTGGAGATTTTTCTGCAAGTTCGCATTGTTGTTTGAAGTTAGAGCTTATATTAGTGATAAAGCACAAAGCTTTCTTGAACTTTCTGGTGTGATCTGCTTCAGATTCCATCTGTTTGAGCTTTTACTTGATAGAACCTTGTGGTCTTACATTCCATCTGTTTACTGACTGTATCTAGTAGTGATACATACACTTCGACTCTAAGGTTTAACAAGGCTTATGATGATGATGATGATGATGATGTGATGTAAATGTAATGTAATGATAAACCTTGTTTACTCTCTCTAGTTAGTGATACACTCTTCTCCCACATCTGATTAATGGAGGCATAGATGATGATGTAATGTAGGCATGTAAGATTGTTACATCGATACCTCTGGCCATCAAGGTGTTTGCTTTTTGAATCGCGTTTTGATTCATAATCATGGAAATACAAGTTTTATTTTACTCGTCCATGGAAATCTTTGTGTGCTGTGTGATAAGCTGTCCATATCTGTGTAACATAGTTTTTACATGAGCGTTGAAGTTACAATCATTGCATTTTATGGTGGAAGATACCTTACACATAGACTTTCATTACTTAGTTTTATTGGTTGTTCTTTGCCCTTATTGCTTTTGCAGGTTACCTTTTCTTTAGGACTAAGAAGAAGGACATAGAGCCTGCAAGTGAAGAGATTGCTGCTAAATCAGATTCAGTCTCGGCTCCTGTTACCATTGAAAAGCCTGTGTCTTCTGCAATGGTTGCAGTTGCTGAGCCAGTGGTGGTCAAGGCACGTGAGCCAATACCGGAGAAGCAGCAACGTGAGCTCTTCAAATGGATGTTGGAGGAGAAAAGGAAAGTAAAACCGCAAAACGCTGAAGAGAAGAAGAGGATTGATGAAGAAAAAGCGATTCTGAAACAATTCATAGCATCCAAAACCATTCCTACACTCTGATTAAATTTCAGTCTCTGTTGATTTTGGTTTTAGTTATTTTTGTGGATGTTTTGCTTTTTTTGGAGGAAAAGAATGATCAGTTTGAATATTTAAACCAGTAACTTTTGAATCTCATCCTTTTCATTATTCCAGTGTTAGGTCGTGTGTTTATGTGGATAATAACAAAAGATGACTGGTGGAAATATAGCCATTCGTCAAATCCTTTTTTTTTTGTTTCTTCTAAATGAGTGGTAAATTAGCCTCTGATTGTTTCGTGAGAGTATGCTCATCATTCCATAATTAAACCTTTTTAGAGTAAAGTCTGTTATAGCCATTTTATATTTTTGACTTTATAATGGATTAAAATTACTTTAATATTTGAACTATATTTATTATTCTGGATTTTTTTCTTTTCTTTTTCGGAACACCATTTATTATTTTACTTCGTAAAAGAAATGGAATAAAAATAGATTAAAATGGGGGAGAATTCCAATTTTCCAATATTTTGGTAATACTTTATATTTACCTTTAAAAATAATATTTTAAATTTGTGACTGAAAAAGATTAAACTAAACATTATAAATCATTTATAAATATTTAAGAATTATTTAAATAAGTTTATAAACCTAATCCACCTTATAAATACTAATCTCTAAAAATAATCAATAAACTTTAAACTCAAATGTTTAAATTTTTTTTGCATGAAGATATGTTTGAAAGCGGTATCCAATTTATAGTATTTCAAGCAATTTTCGATCACAATTGAGTTCTATTTTCGACATTATCGACATCGTTTCAGCAAAGCCGCATACGTACCAACAAAGGCGTAAACTTGAGGGGGATGTTCGTGCGTTGGAGTCTTACAAGAAGGAGGCTTTAAGTGGAGATGTTCAGATACTTAGGAAAGATTTGGTGAAGTTGCAGTCGGATGATAAGCAGATTCCTGGTTTGAGTGGTGAGGTTGAAGACATGAAGAAAGAGCTTATGCACATTAGGTATATAAGATTTAACCTTTTGCTACTCATCCTATCGGTTTTTGTTAATATTCAAAAAAAAAACAAATTGCTGCCTTAGAGAGGATTATTGATTAGACAGGCACCTAGACTGATTTAAAAAAAAACAAAATCAGTATAGAAAAATTGTTTCGTTAGATGGCCTTTACCGTGATTCTTGTGGAGGAACCGATGGTTTAGTGGTACTCATGCGTGTATCATTGTGTAGTTTTATCTTATTCCTTTTAGACTTGTACTTTGACAGGCATGTATTATTTTTTCATGTTTCTTAGAGCATTCACAATGTGAGTTCTTAAGAGAAAATCTTTAACATTAAATTATTATAATAATCTGTGGGGTTTATCAAAAATTAAGGATTCAATCCTAAAAATTCTTAACTAAGGATCAGTCATTAATAAGTGGTGGTTCGAGATTGGTTGATATTTTTTATTTTTTTATTTTTATTAATCTGAAAAAAAAAATAATTTAAAATTTATTTTTAAGGACTCTAATGGGTAACACCATTACTTATAGCTATGGAAAGGAGTCAATATTACAACTATGGGTATGGCGAACAGAAGAAACCTCGCTTGAATTTATACATGATGATCTGTGGAAAACAAAGAATGAGGTGAGTCTAAATAGTTCACTTCGAAACGCTCATCTTGTTGTTTATGTCTATGCATCTACTGTTTATGCCTATGCATCTACTCAAAATCTAAATACTGTGCTCTCAATAAGGAATTTTTAATTATGCAAGTTAGATTGCTAAACTATGTCGTATGTTTCTATAATTTGTTTTTTCCTGTTGGATTGGATATCAGCTATCTCCTATTATCCTTATGTTCCCATTCAGTAAGAAGTTATAGAAACATATTGACACGAACAATATATATATGACATCATTCCTCTCCTTGTGCTTCAAGTCCACACTCTTTCCTTGTCTTGTATTTGAGGAGTTTATAAATTCATGGTGAGATAACCCCTTTCTAAGGGATTAGATGCTTTAAGTACTTGGGCTAAAGAGAGATTTGAGCGAAAGTGTGTTTGATTGTGGCCACGTTTCTGGAGAAATTCAAGAGTCGCAATTGCTTATTTATGGGAAGCTAAAAAAAGAGATGGCATTGCCACGGGTCATGTTTTTTTTGTGTGTATGTTTCTACTAAATTTTAAGGTATATATTAGAAATTCAGTTAAGATGAAGCGGAAACATTGGAAGGCCATCCATTTGTAGTGCCCAATGCTGATTTATTGGGGGTTGGGAGAGCACAATGCCCTGTTTGAGGACACAGAGACATGGGGATGGCTTAAGTGGCCTCTCCAAGGTAACCGAATTCACTTACACCTCTCAAAGTTAAACCCTCGAAACAAATTCAAGATAGAAGCTAAAAGCATGAGAATTTTTGAGACTTGAGATTTCATTAAGACAAACAAGCTAGTAGTAACATGTGTGGTTATGCTAATGCATGCTGAGGAGAGGCACATCGACATCTTGGGCCGCCTTCTTTACAAGCCAAACAAGAAGGCCTAGATGACAGGTTTCAGAATTGTTATCAATGATGGTCCACAAGGCTTGTATGTAGCTCTATACAAAAAAAGAACGAAGGGACTGTCGTTTATTGATGCTAACTGCCTTCGTGTGGGGTATTGCAAGTCAATTAGTGTATCACATTCATGTCCATCTTATTGGAGGATGCCAAATGAACTGGCCTCTTGGCTAATGATTGTTTTCCTGCTTACAAGAGGAACTGTCTTGAGTTTGCCATTGCTTTATATATAAATAGATAAAAATTTGAGACATAACTTTGTATCATTTTTATGCTATAAAAACCTTGTTTTATATTTTGAAGAGAATATATGACTGTTCCCTTGAAACTTTGAGCAACCAGAGAGAGCCGTGTTTATATATTGTTGACTTTTTTGTTGCCTGCAACTAAAGATTTGTTTCTTTTCATTTCCACTTGGAGAGACTAGAAACGCCGGAGAAGATGATTAAAATACTTCTTTGACACTTCCTAAAAAGAGAGAATAAATAATTAATGTTAGGTTCCCTAAAAACTAGAAATGTTTTAGTAATATTTTAAAAATTTATATAGTACTATTTGTCAATTTCTTTTATATAATACACCTAGGGCTATTAATTTTCTAAAAAAATGAATTTTGTACTAAAAATATAATAGTAAGATATCAATATATATCAAAAAAGAAGAAAAACTATTTACCTGATAACCGATCTTACTCCTTCAGTAAATTGGTAGAAGCTTTAAGTGGATTGCTTAGGATATCAATATAATTAAATTAGGATCCCTTTTATAGAATTACCCTTGATTCTCCTTGGCATATTACTTTTTGTGCCATCAGTTTTACTTTAGAAATTAAATTCATTAAGGGTAAAAAAGGGTAAGAAAAAGAGACCATAACTACCTAATAACATGTCTATAGTTATATTTATTTCCCCTAATTATATACTAACTAATTCAACTAATATTAGTCAGAACCTACGTTAAAAATACAACAACTTAATCTACCCCATCTACGATTACATCAACCAAATGAAAGACCATGCATATATAATTTATAAATTGTAAAGCCAATGCACCCACAAAATAAAAAAACCTCAAAATATACCAACAATACATTATACAAAATATATTCTATTTCTAATAAAATTAAAATATTATTAATAAATGGTCGATGGCAAAATTTAAAAAACCTAATTTCTTTACTAAAAGTTATATAAAACAGATTTTAAAAACATAACTAAAAACTAAAATAAAAAAGTAGAAGTTATCTGTTAGTCACTAATTGGGTTCCAAGTTTTAGTGATTTTTGACTTTTAAAATATTATTTTTCATAAAACTTAAGTTGGATTTATCTTGGATCACCGGGTTTACCGGTTCAATCTTGGATCCGGGTCGGGTTTCAAAACACTGAATATAAGACTTTAATTTTTAGATCGATTCTGGGTCAGATTTTTTTTAATACGAATATTTTTGACTAATTATATTTGGTAACTACTAAAAATATAATATATTGTAAACTTTAGAAATAAAGTTTAAATTAATTTTTGAAATGCATATAGCACAAGTGTATAGTTGCGTACTTGACATATTTAATATAGTCACCAAAATTATATCAAATTAAACTAATAATTACAAATATAGTTACAAAAATATAAAAATAAAAATAAAAAAAATTTCCAAAAAAAATTAAAACAAAAAATATACCCGCCCTTTCAAAGGGCGGGTCAAAATCTAGTTTTGTAATTAAAAGAAAAGGAAAAAGGGTAATTATTTAAGTAACGGCTCCTAATTAAGGGTTTAAAGAACCACTCTTGCTTAACACGTGTAGGAAGGGGATTGGAGTTGTGATTTTGGGAGAAGAAGTAAAGACGAGAAGACGAGAAGTCTTTCGAAGAGTCTCTCCTCGATGTTTCCGTCCTCTCGTCGGTGCTCGCTTCGTTGACGAAGTCCCTCGGTGATCTCGGTGGGTCTCCTCCACGAAGAGAATCGAAAGGTAATTTTCGATTTATTTTTGATTTCATGATTTGTTCGTTACCGACATAGATGTTGAGATAGTGTTGCATTGTTTGGTTGTCTGACATAAATGATCCTTGTTTGCATTGTTTGAGGGGACGGCGGTAGTGCCTGATGGATAGTGGTGCGAGGAGAGGGAGGAATGATTTTCCTACGGGAGATAGTTGAGGATGAGCTCATGAAGAGTTGATCAGGTTAAATCTACTATTTACTCTTCATTGGATGTTATTCTTTTCTTTTGGTGCAAGCCAAGAACTTGGGATCTGTCTCTAGGCTCTGTTTTGGTGAATCAAAAGCACTTTTCTTCCATTTAGATAGCTTAAAGGATGATGATGACTGTTTGAGAAACCCTGAAATTTGACCCTAATAGGCAGATAGAACATTTGTAAATAATCTCCTATAATGAGTATTGACTAGGTTTGCTTACTTCTAAAGTCACTCTTCCTGGAGTTATCTGTAATTGCTCTGATTATGTGAATTTGGTGGGTGATATGAGTATTTGGTAAAAGCCTGAAAGTTTTTTTTTTTTTTTTTGTCTTATTTTGGTGGCTTCCATTGTCAAGTTTATGTCCTTCTGGACAACTTATTGGTCAGGAATTATAGGAAGAGCGAGCTGCTTGAATTCTTTGTATTGCCTCTTAACGCTTTTTTGTTTACATTTGTCTTACAGCCTGGGTCATCTTCATCTAAGGGGAAAGTGTCAAAGCTTCACAAGAGAAAGCAACAAAATTTTCTGAACTACCATTCTAGAGTCTCTGATGCAAAAGCACATGCATCTAATGTGGCTAAGCTTGCGTCCATCAAAAGAGAGAAAGGCTCGCTCGTTATATAATGGAACTCCAGAAGAAAGTCCAGACCTTGCAAACTGAAGCTACTACCCTCTCTGCACAACTGTCTTTGTTCCAGGTTTCTTATTACATACTTTAAGAACCCTTAACTTAAGAACTAGCATTGGAGGTCCCAAATTATAGGTGTTTCTTAGCATTAAATCTCAACTTAATTTTAATACTAAAATATTGACTAAGAACCCACTTAGGGGTTATTATTGCATTAAACATGCTCTAATCCTCTTGTAAAAAGTAAGTAGTAAACTAACGTTCAATATACTTGAGAAATTCTAAAGAAACAAAAATTAGCCGTTGTAAGACACTCTTGTTGCGACAATTAAAACGGCTGTATGTAAAGCTATTGACCATTAGAGTCAAGTTACACGCGTCGTTTTAAACGCCGCCTAACCAAATATTTTATTTTAAAAAATTCTTCGTCTTCTAGATCATAAATAATATTATTTTCTCTCGACTCTTTTTTTTCTTTTTTCTTTCCGGAGGAGACGATCACCGAATCATCTAATCATCATCGTCTCTAGCTTTTGAATCCGCATGTATCGCGATCCTTAATTTGAATTTTTTTCCGATGGATCTTCTTCAAAATCACAATCTTGTTGCCTATTTTAGGGTTTCTGATTTCAAATTTTTGGTGAATCCACATATATGGCGATCCTTAATTTGAATTTTTTTTCATGCAGGAGTCGTCTTCTTCAATCCGCATATCCTATCCGACGAGGATGAACCAGACCTCATTGCGACTCGAGCTTGTTCTGCGGGATCTCGACTCTATCCTCATCCTCGAAATCCACTTGCAGCGACAGGTTCATCCCCTGCAGATCTTCCTCGAGGCTCCACGCTTTCGATCTGCAGGACAAGGTGGTGGTGCTTCTTCTCCAATGAGTCCGTGTAACTCCTAACATGCTGAGATTCAAGACGGATCGTTATTCGAGTCCTTGTTCTCCCTTCTCTCCTCGGCAACGACAATGGTCTCTCTAGTGACTCCTCTCCTCCTAAAACGCCTCCTCGCAAGGTATAATAACAATCTTTCGTATTTGAACTGATGATATAGTTACAACCAACGTGTCCTATTTATATATTAGAGATGTGTAAATGAATTATTTTATTTTATTTGTATGTTTGATTTGATTTGTCTTAGGTCTTGGATGCACCTTCTTTGCAAGATGACTTCTACTGGAACGTTGCGGACTGGAGGAGCTCACAGAATGTTCTTGCTGTGGGGCTTGGTACGTGTGTCTATCTCTGGACTGCTTCTAATAGCAAAGTGAGTTTTTTTTTTCAACCTTGACTACTACTTCTTATGCGTAGAGGTTATATGGTGTGGAGGCACTGATGAACTGTGTGGTTTTGATGTGTCAGGTGATGAAGCTTTTTGACTTGGGTCCTAATGATAGCGTGTGCTCGCTTCACTGGACACGGGAGGGAAGTTTGATTCTTGATTTTGAATTTATCTTTTATTGCCTTGTTTTATTCTAAGGATTCATGGTGATCGTTGCAGGGCTCTGCTGCTGTGTCAGTCTCTATTCTATCTCACAACACCTTTCTTCCCCAGGTACTTCCTCTTTCTTTAAACTTTAGAAATTAAAACAAGAATAATCGGTTGTCTTTGTAGTATTCACCACTCTATAGATAGTTTGTTTTCTGTTAACATGTCTTTTCTTTATCTTATCAACTTCAGTTTTACTCGTTTCATTTTCTTTTTTCTTTTCCTTTCAAATTCGCTTTGTTTTCTCTGTCTTTAGCGTGGAGTTTTATTTTATTTTATCTATACTCAAAACTTGTCCCTGATGCCATTTGAGTTTGTCCCATGGTTTCTTATAGTTGCCAGAGCTATAAGTAAATGACTCATAACGAGGTAATCTTAATTACCTCTCTACAATGTCCCTGATGCCATAATGTAAATTGAGTTTGTCCCACGGTTTCTTAGCTGCCCAGCTATAAGCAAATGACTCATAACGAGGTAATCTTAATTACCTCTCTAAAATGTCCCTGATGCCATTGAGTTTGTCCCATGTTTTCTTATAGTTGCCAGAGCTATAAGTAAATGACTCATAACGAGGTAATCTTAATTACTTCTCTAAAATGTCCCTGATGCCATAATGTGAATTGTTGTCCCACGGTTTCTTAGTTGCACGAGCTATAAGCATAACGAGGTAATTTTAATTACCTCTGTAAAATGTCCCTAATGTCGGAACAAAGAGAAGGTTGTCCCGTTTGAACAAAACAAAGAGCTTGTCCCGTGGTTAACTAGTCACAAATGCCTCGTATTACAGATTACCTCTTTGAAGTGTCCCATGGTTCAAAGAGCTTGTCCCACGGTTCTATTAACAAATGCCTCGTCTTAGGATCAAGGTAGTCATTACCTTGAAATGTCCCTGATGTTGTAACACAAATGAGCTTGTCCCATGGTTCAAAGAGCTTGCCCTGTGGTTAACAAATAGTCACAAATGCCTCGTACTGCAGGTAATTTTAATTACCTCTTTGAAGTGTCCCATGGTTCAAAGAACAGCTTGTCCCACGGTTCTCTGTAACAAGGTAATCTTAATTACCTTTCAGTGTCCATAATGATAGGACTGAGAGCTTGCCCCGCTGTTTCCTAGTCACAATACAGTCCTGAAAGTCTTTGGCTCTATATCACAATAGAGCTAGTCCAATAAACAAATGCCTCTAGCGAGGTAATCTTAATTACCTCTTTGAAATGTCCCTGATGCCAGAACGAAGATGAGGTTGTCCCGCAAGTTTGTAAAACTCGTTTCATAGTTTCAGAGCTACAATGAAATTCTATGAAACAAGGTAATTTTAATTACCTTTCTGAAATGTCCCTGAAGATAAAACACAGAGCTTGCCTTGGTGGAGAATGTCTGTGATCCATAACACAAATGAGCTGGTCTCTGAAATGTCCATGATGGCAAAACACAAGCGAGCTTGTCATGTGGTAGAGTCATGTTGCCAAATGACTTGTAACGAGGTAAACTCAGTTACCTCTCTAAAACGTCCCTGATGCCAGAACCCAAATGAGGTTGTCCCGCCTCTTTATAGAACTCGTTTCCTAGTCTCAGAGATATAATCAAATGCTCTGAAACAAGGTAATCTTAATTACCTTTCTGAAGTGTCCCTTAAGATGACAGAACACAAGTGAGCATCTCTCGCTTGCTTGTCCCTTCAAGATTGACCAAAGAGCTTGTCCTGTGGTTAACTGGTCACAAAGATAAACGAGCGAGCTTGTCATGTGGTAGAGTCATGTTGCCAAATGACTTGTAACGAGGTAAACTCAGTTACCACTCTAAAACGTCCCTGATGCCAGAACCCAAATGAGGTTGTCCCTTAAGATGACAGAACACAAGTGAGCATCTCTCGCTTGCTTGTCCCTTCATGATTGACCAAAGAGTCATGTTGCCAAATGACTTGTAACGAGGTAAACTCAGTTACCACTCTAAAACGTCCCTGATGCCAGAACCCAAATGAGGTTTCCCGCCTCTTTATAGAACTCGTTTCCTAGTCTCAGAGATGTAATCAAATGCTCTGAAACAAGGTAATCTTAGTTACCTTTCTGAAGTGTCCCTTAAGATGACAGAACACAAGTGAGCATCTCTCGCTTGCTTGTCCCTTCATGATTGACCAAAGAGCTTGTCCTGTGGTTAACTGGTCACAAAGATAAACAAATGCCTCGTACTACAGGTAATTTTAATTACCTTTCTGAAATGTTCCGGATGACAGAACACATGTGGGCTTGTCCTGCTTCCATGCATAACTCAGTTTTCCTAGTCACTCGAGCTTTAAACAAATGCCTCGCAACAAGGTAATCTTAATTACCTCTCTGAAACGTCCCTACTAGTTACCTGAGTTAAACACTTGGAGTTGCTTGAGATCCTAGTCACTCAAGTGAAATTTAAAGCCAAACGAAAGTCCCATGATGCTGAAATGCAAATGAGGCTGTCACACCTCATTAATTACTCTATCCTCTGGAATTGCTTGAGATCCTAGTCACTCAAGCTAAATGAAAGCCAAAAGACTAAAGGATACAAAAGATGAGGTTGAGTCACCTCTTTGGACTACTCGGATTTCTGGTCACTTAAGTTAAACACAAAAGGCCACGCCCCAGGTCTAATGCAAATGCTCAAACAAAATAGAAAAAAAACAAAAGAATGACCGAGTTTCTAGAATGAAAATGAGATTTGGCTGCCTCTGTTCCTTGTCATCAACACAATCTTCCTAGTGTTGAGAGATGAGGTAAGTATTTATCCTTCTTCTGTTTCAGTTATGCGTAGTTCTAATTCTTTCTGTATATGATGCTTTTTTTCCTTGATCTAGTTTAGACATACATTCGACTCTTAAGCTTAATCATTTTTTGTTTATGCAGGTTGACTTCAGTAGTACAAATTCATTGTGCTTACACACTGTCGAGAATTAGTTACCAAACATACAGAAGATCAATACAAGAATTTCATGTTATTTTTCCATTTGAACAAGCTTACCATGACGTCTACTAACTCCATCTTTCTATCTTTTTTTTTTGCATGTAGCTCTCCTGTGGGTTTCAAAGATCACGCCAAGAGTTCAGGTTATTTTCTTTCCACTTTGTTAATATTTTTGGTTTGTTCTTCTCCTCGGAGTTCTATTTTCGGAATCGTAATTGGTCTTTAATAGATGTGCTATGTCTTTTGCCTTCAGTTTCTTTAGTTCTATAAGTAATCACTGTCGAGAATTAGTTACCAAACATACAGAAGATCAATACAAGAATTTCATGTTATTTTTTTCCATTTGAACAAGCGTACCATGTCGTCTAACTCCATCTTTCTATCTTTTTTTTGCATGTAGTTCTCCTCTGGGTTTCAAAGGTCACGCCAAGAGTTTCAGGTTATTTTATTTCCACATTTTTAATATTTTTGGTTTGTTCTTCTCCTCAGAGTTCTATTTCCGGAATCGTAATTGGTTTTTAATAGATGTGCTATGTGTCTTTTGCCTTCAGTTTCTTTAGTTCTATAAGTAATTACGTATATATTACTAGTGTGTTAATCAATTTGCAGAAGTTTGATATCCATGTTGCTTGAGTTAATGTTAAGTACCCTTTAAAAAAAAGTTTATGCATCTCTGTTTTTCCGAATCTTTATTTAGGTTCTACCTTATTATTTGTTTCTCTATGCTGAATTGATCTCTTAAACTTTGTATTATTCTTTAGCACTGAATCACTTGGTTTATTAAGATTTATTTTCTCTCTTTTAAAGTGTTTTATCATATTGTAATGCTGTATGTAAAGGTATAAAATTTATAACACAAGTCAAAATGTTTAGCTTAATAGATTTCATTGGCTCTTGGGTGATACTCAGATATCGTGTTATAATGCATAATCAGGTACTTTCCACAGGATTAATTTTTTTTTTGTTCTGCAGATCTTTTGGCCTATGTTCTACAGTATGTCCATGTTTCATATGCTTCTAGTTGTTACATTTGGTGATTTTGTTGATATGTTTAATGTTTTCTTTACTTGCTAGTTGCTATACTACATTTGTTTGTTTGGAGAACTGAGTTGGTGAGAGTAGGAAGTATTGGTTTATTGTTTTTAAAATTTTAAGTGACTCAAAGTTACTTGCGATTCAGCCATACTTAGATGTTGTTATTCATGTTACCTCCACACCATGCATTTTTTCTTTAATCTCACATCTCTTTCATTTTTCATATGTTTGTGCTGATAAACTAGGAAACCATGTAGCAGTAAACTCCGGTATCGTACAGTTTTCTGGTGCTCGCGTTTTCTTATATGGTTAGATTATATTGGTGTTGGCATTTTAGAGAAGTCATGTCTTCTCTGACTTGTATGAATGATATCTTCGTATTAGTTTATGCAAGCTTATGTGTATGTGTGCGTTAGATAGGTGATTGTCTTGATGCCCACTCATTTGCTTATCATCAGTCTTTGATATTTGCTTCGCGACTCTTTGAAACATTGTCAGTATTTTATCTTTTTGTAGTTGTCGTTTTGTTATAATTTGCTTTTATGTTCTTGGTCTGTTGGGACTTTTGATGAAATGGTTTTAAAAATTTCTCTGTTTTTTTTAAAAAGTTTAGTTATGTTTGTGTTTATCATGTGTGTTGAAATCGTTTAGAGATCTGATATACTCCATTTCACCAAGTTTCATGAAGTAGTTTGGATTAGGAAAAAAACAAATCAAATGGGGACCAAACTTTTACCAAATCGATCTGCGACATTGCACAATGATTTTGTTTTTGGGAAATGACGATCCTTAATTTTGAAATTATGCTTATCATTTGACCAAAAACAATAAAGTGTGCTTAAATATGGTTAAGAGTTGATGTAGTTAAAGATTCATTCAATATACATATATGGGTGGGCTTTGGGCCGCACTAAGCACAAAAGTAACACTTAATTTGATCAAAAATGAGATTCAGACAAAAATTATGGTAAATAACCTTTTGTTTTATGTTAAGAGATGATTTGGCTGTTTCATTCAGTGGTAAAAACCCATCGATTTGCATAGAAAGTTCCACTATTGAAAGCTGCTTTGTTTCTATTTATAGATTTTGATGACACTTCTCCTTGTTGCAGGTAAGAAAGCTTGAAAAGAACAGCTCGAGACCATTCATCTACTTGTTGGAACATGGAAACTGACAAAAGAACCAGTAAGTGTGTTAGTTACTGAAAACAATCCTCTCATAAGCATTATTTATATGCACTTATCATCATAATCAACAAGTTAAAGTGTACATGTATTGGAAGTTATAATATAATGAATAGTTCTTACTGTGAAACTTTCTTTCAGGTTGTTGAAACCTAGGCAACATCTTGAACCTTTACCCTCTGGAACGCATTCAAGACTCTTTGGCTCTGACAATAACTCATCTACTGTGATCTTTCCACCGGTATGCTCATACCAGAGCGACAACTAGTAAGGTGGGATTTCATTGGTGCTGGTTGTTTCAATTAGCAACCTGTTGCAATCTCGATGTCTCGACAACCCTCCATTGATCTCTTGGTTTTTATTGGCCGATCCTATCAAAACGTACGCGGTGTCCACTACAGCCACACACAACATCTTTGTTCTTAATGAACAATCTTCAGTGACGTGTATCTTAGCTGCAATCTTTTATGCTATTTGAATTGTTTTCAAGTTCGTGCATCCGCTGCATTTTCTAAATTATAACATAGAAAAAATGAAAACAAACCACTTCAGAAAACAAACCAATAATCTTCACAGACTGTTACGGTTTTATATCTTCGTTAGATTTTATTAGGTTTACACAACACTAAAATACGCATCCAGAAGTAGAAGCCCATGAAGCATGTGCTTGAGGCCGATAAAAAAATATATTTGTAGGGTCAAATTAACAGAAATATCTATGTAACTTAGCTGGTAAACAGCTATTGAGACTTCTCTATAAACCAGGGTTGGAAAACATATATCTACCATTTTTTTAATTTAAATTTGATTTTTAAAAATAAAAAGGGCCAAAAAGTTATTTTGGTTTACGGGCCACTATTTAACAGGCCCGGCAATCGTTCCAGTTACTGAATTTAGTATCATTGGTAAAAAGGCGGATTCATAGTTTTAGGTGAAAACATATACGACACAAATGTATATTGCTAAAACGTTTAACAGTTGTGAACTGTCTAATATTTTGAAAAATTATATATGGAACCTTTTTTTTCTTTCTTGGATTCATAGTTTCTTTTGGATGGAAGAGAGTTAGTTAGCATTTATGAATTAGTTTGGATATGTTATCATCTACTTTTTATGATATTTATCAATATATATATGACATAAATGCCTGCACCATTACCTAATCCATTAGGGGGACGAGACTGAGCAATTAAAGCATTTTCTTCTTTTTTTTTGGAGCGCGTGAACGAAAAATGACGAACTACGGCACCATTCCGACGTCGTCTCATCCATCTCCCCCGATCGATCTCGAGTACATCTCACGCGCCAAACACCGCATCAAATCAGGTCTCGCCACGCGCCGCCCATGGAAACTAATGTTCGATCGCGAGTCCATGACCTTCCCCCACGGCTTCTTCGACGCGATCTCGAGGATCAAAACCAACCTCGCCTACTTCAGAGCCAACTACGCCGTCGCCGTCCTCGTCGTCCTCTTCCTGAGCCTCATCTACCACCCGACGTCGCTCCTCGTCTTGGCCGTCCTCGTCGTCTTCTGGATCTTCCTCTACTTCCTCCGCGACGAGCCTCTCGTGGTTTTTAACCATCAGATCGACGATCGGACGGTCATGATCTGTCTCTCGGTGCTGACCGTCGTTACGCTTTTGTTCACGCACGCGACGGCGAATATTCTCGGAGCGGTGTTGACCGCCGCCGTGTTGGTTTTGATCCACGCGGCGGTTAGGAGGAGTGATAATCTGTTCTTAGACGAGGATGCTGTGGCGGCGAGTGAATATTCGGGGCTGACGTCATACCCTTCGTCATAAAAACCAAACACGAACTTCTTGTTCTTCTTTTGTAGTATGTTTTACTGTCTGAAACACGAGAACGTTTTTCTGCTCTGTTCAGTTTGTTGGCAATGTGTTTTTGTCGGTTAATTACTTTATTGTAGTGATTAATACATCATCAGTACGTAACCATCTCACTAATCTCTGAGGCTAACTTCTCTACCGGTAATAACTCGAGTAGTTTTGTGATTGAGAAACATAAGTACAATTTGTTAGCAATGTGTTTGATTGGTTAATTACTTTATCTAGTCATAGTATCATCATCTGACTGATTTCTGACTTCAATCGATAATAACATGACTACATGAGTGGTTTTGTGTGATTGAGAAACATAAAGAACCGTTTGTGGCCAATGTGTTTGGTTGGTTAAACTACTTTATTTTAGTCGTTAATATTATCATTAGTAGTTAATTATCTCACCAATCTCTAAATTCTCTCTCATAATCTTCCAATAGACGATATGTTTAAGAGATTAATGGAAACGCAAAACATAAGTAATTTTGTGTTATTGAGAAACATAAGGATAGTTCGTTGACAATGTGTTTTGTTTGGTTAATTACTTTATTTTGATATCATCATTAGTACATGACTATCTCACTAATCTTTGACTTCTCTCAGTCGATAATCTTGCACTAAACCTCTCATTCACTACCAAATCTCCTTCCAGTAAACGCAACACCTTCAACAAACATACAAAACAAAAACAGATATTCTGTCTGAGAAAGAACGTTTTGGGTTAAAAATGAACATGTCTCAAGAGTGTGTTTTCATTTGCTTTACCTGAGACATACGAGGACGCAAATGTGGATCTCTGCGTATGCACAATGAAGCTGTATGAATCATACAAATGATTTCTGTTTCTGAGTATCTCTTCTCTAGCCTCGGATCAACCAGCTCTTCGACAGCATACACTTCTAATCTAGATCTAGCCTGCTTACCAAACCCTAAAATGAGCTTAAAAGAAACTTGAGAAAGAAGTAACCGTTTTTTAGGTTTGCAGTTTTTACCCATTCAGTTAAACACTGTTGTCCTTTTGGTCTGGAGATATCCATGGCTTTACGACCCGTGATTAGCTCGATTAGTACAACCCCAAATGAGTATACATCAGCCTTCTCTGTGATCTGTCCACTTTGAGTATACTCTGGAGCTAAGTAACTGAACAAACCAAACAAAGTAAGTAATGTAGGACTTGTAGAACTCTCAAGATAGTGAATGTTGATTCAGCTTTTACCCGAATGTTCCTATTATGCGTGTGTCTACACCGAGCTCTCCATCAGGCTGCCACCGCGCTAAACCAAAATCTCCAACCTGACAGGCAAAAAGAGACTAGAATCAAGCAACTATATGAAACTCAAGTGTTAACTTTGTAGTTGTTGTAGCATACCAGTGGTTCATAATCATGAGTGATTAGTATATTGTTAGGCCTTAAGTCTCTGTGAACAATGCAGCCAACTCTACACTCTTCATGAAGATATCTAAGACCACGAGCCGCTCCAACCGCTATTTTCTGCCTTGCAGGCCACTCCAAAGTGTCTTTGTGACGACCTGAATGAGCATAAGTGAGTTAAGATTTTTTCAAGTTAAATAGCTCTTGGAAATTTAATTAAGAGGTTTTACCATATAGATGAGCGTCTAATGATCCATTGCATATGTATTCATAGACCAAGAGTCTTCTGCCTTGTTCAATGCAGAAACCTATTAACATAACCACGTTTCTGTGCTGAGCACAGCTCAAAACCTCTACTTCAGAGCAAAACTCTACATCTCCTTGAGTACTAGCTAGTTTGTGTTGCTTTACTGCTACAACCTGGCCTTCTGGTAACACACCTCTATGAACAGATCCAAACCCTCCTTCTGCTAAGAAGTTAGACTGTGAAAACCCTTTTGTTGCAAGCTCTAGCTCTTTGTAAGAGAAGAACCTCGGTGGTTTTCCAAATACAGGTGCTTTGTGCTGACAGATAGAGCAGAGAGGAGGTGGAACAGGAGGAGCGTTTCGTGCTCCTCTTATCTCCTCCAAGCCACTCCTAAAAATCTTGGTTTCTTCTCCATCAAGCAAAGCCATGTTGGTAGATACTTGAGAGGCATTAGCACCATCCTTTTCCACTTCCACTGTGCAAATAGGCGATGATGTTCCGAGGTCAGAGCTAGCCACTGATGAAGTCCCAGCTTCTGTGCCTGTGAATGGTGTGCCAACCTCAGGACTGCTCAAAGGAGTTGTAACTAAAGCTCCAACAGAACCTGACGACTTGGTTTTGTTCTCTTTCACTGCATCTTTTCTTGTTGGTGAACCGACCAAGTTCAACCGCAGTACTTTTGCCTGAGAACGTTTTATGGCCACAATGTTACATTGTAGCTCATCAATGCACCGTTTCACTTCATGCTTAAGGTGCCTGTAAAAGAACCATTTCAACCACACAAAGAGAGAGTAGACACTAGATAACTAAAGAATGAAATTATTATTTATATACTTACTTATCAAGAACTACCCAAGTTGCTTGCGACTCCTTGGCCTCAGATGCAACAGCTCCACATGGTGATGCAGAAACAATCTTGATCCTGACATTAACCTTTCAAAGAAACAAACTTGTTTTGGATCATAACTCTTTTGATGTTTGATAACATCATTGTTTTGATAGAATTGGGATAAGTTAGTAACCTTGTTTTGGTCATAGACATCATGTAGCTGGAGAATCATTTGGGAACAAGTATCAGTGAGATCACTTTTTAACTCGGGGATTGCATCAGGATGTGATTTCCTATGACCATTTGCACAATCTCCAGCAAACCCTGGGAGAGTCCAAAGTTTTCGACCTAAACAAACAACACAATGGATTAGAACAGAGCTAAGTAATTAAATCTCCATGACTTAATACCAAAGAAGAGAAAGTAGTACCAGCATTGTGAGAAGTGACAACAACAACAAGAGTTATGCAATCTCCAGGATGAACAATGTGAGTCAAAGCCCAAACCAATGCTGTCTTTGAAATCTCTCTAGATGCTTTAACAGCAACAAGAACCTTCTCAGTCCCATTAGAACCTGGTCTCTTCTCCTGTTTTCCTCTGATCATTTTAAGACTCAAATGCAAGAACTATTCTCTAGATTCCTCTCTCTCTCCCTTCCCAAGAGGATTGGTTTTCAACTGAATCTTCAGAGATTTGGTAATGATGATTGCATTATTAAGGCAAGTTGGACATCAAGACAAGACCAAACCAAACACACAGCCTGAGTTGCAGATGGATACAAAACTTATAGACATGACAAGACCTCTCACTCACCACTCTTTTCTCTTTGAATCACATAAACTTCAAAACATAAAACACAAAGGTCTCAGCCAAAAACACGCTCTTTTGAGATTCCACACCAGCTTTTTGGAGCTATATGAATCCAAAACTACTTGTAGGCTTTCAATAATTTAGACTGAAAATCTCCAAATGATCCAAAGAGATACACTATAATCTCTCTCTCCAATAACTCCTAACCTATCCTTCCTTTTGTCAAATCACTGAGTCAATGTTTCACAAGAAACAAGACAGAGGAAATGAAACCTCTTCCTTCTTTTGGATCTAACCCTTTCCACAAGAGAAAGGGCAACAAAAAAAAATCAAATATCTCTGCTTCAGTCTACTTTCAACAGAATCTGCCAAATCTTCAAGGTCACACCTACAGTAAGAGAATGAAATGAATGATTTTTTTTTTGAAACAGAATATTTAAATAAACTGCCAAAAACTATAGTTTACACTAGATTTTGCAAAAAAATATATTAAATTAAATCCTGCATCACAAAAACACTATTATCTATCGTTTCGAAAGTGTTTCAAAAAAAAGAAGAGTTTATTGTTTCGAAATTTCTCACCAAGCTAAGCATTCATATTTTTCACCGCCATGCGTGTTTGTTCCACTATGTTTATTAATTATCTCACAGCTTGAAGAAGACAGAAGATTATTAATTGGTATCTTAGTTGAAGCATTGATGTTGCTATGTTTTGTCTGACTTGAAAGTTTTCTGCTTTTAACATCAGAAGCACTTTTATAGAGATGGCAACAAGACAGTGTAGAAAATTTAGAGAGTAGGCAGCATAAATGCTGCTCAGGTAGAAACAAGAAGAAAAAGCTCGAAAATGTGAAATCAGCTTTTATGGTTTCTTCTTTATTTGTCAACAGTCAGTGATTCAAAAACATCCTTGATCTAGGGTTAAAGAAATACATTCAAATAACACCAAAACATCATTTTATTATAAAAATAACGGAAACAATTCTCAAAATATTATTTAATAAAGATTTATATAATATTTAGATTTAGTGTTTAATTATTAGATTTTATTATTAATATTTATAAGGTTGAGTTAGAGTAATGTTTAAAATTTGGAGTGTTATACAAAAAAATATCAATTTAGAATTAATAAAATTTCTACCTATTTAATTTATATATAAATTACAAAATATTTTAATTTTATAAATAATTTTATTTACCTCCTTTAATAAGTAGATTTATTGAAAACATAAATGCATTTTAATCACTTTTATTCTATGTAAAAAAATCAAAATTACAATTTTATGAAAGAGAAAATACTAATTTAGAAAAAATTCATTTAAATATCATTAAGTGTAAAACAATAATCCATATGTTTCAAAAATAATTTACTAAGGTTTTTGCACATTGATTAAATAGATACAAATTTTTATTCAGTTTATTTCCCCTAAAACAATAATAATTATAGTTAATTTAAACAATAAAAAAGAACATGGATCTTTTAGAAATGGAGGGAGTAGTTTTTTGCAAAAAAAAAACAACAGTTTCTCCTTCTTTTTTAAAATTTAAATTTTGGCTATATTTATGCATTGATACATAAAAAGAATAAAAAATAATTACTGTAAACAAATCAGTTCTAGTGACTTTTTTTGTTTAATAATATAATACAAAAATGATTTCTATTAAAACCATTTAAAAAAATTCTCAATAAAATAAAAATTGTTATTTAGATTTATTTTTATTCAAAGTTTATATGTTTTTTATAATCTACTTTTTCTTAAGAAAAAGTAAAAAAAAAAATCTAAATTCTATTGATTTTCTCCTATGACCAAAATTGATTTTTTTTTTTAAATCAAATAATTTTAGTTATATTTTTATGACATAAATATTTTAGAAATTAATTAAAGATTTAAGTATATATATTGTACACAATATCTTTCCCATATCTTTTTATAATATTTTAATTATTTAATTAATTTGAAAACAATAAACCTGCTCGGTAATCAGATCATGCTTGCAACAATACAAGATAGAGAAGCCGAAAGGTTAATCAGATCATAGCCCTGACACTAAACAGAGAATTGAAGCAATCACAATTTTTTTCTAAAAAGCACGTAAATTGAAGAATTCCATGCATGAATGATTCATTGAACAACAAGTTATGAAACTAACATTTGTCGTAGTTAACCAACTGGAGACGAGAGTGCAACTTGTGGCGAAAGAAAAATCAATTATGAATCAAATAAAAGAACTTATGAAACTTCACGCACAAGGTATGTTTTTAAAAAACAGGTGAATTAACTTTTGTGAAATATGAAACAACAAAATTGTGAATCAAAAATTATGAAACTTCAGTAGCAAGTTCTTTTTTTCTCTTTTTCTCTTCTCTCTCTTTCTCACTTTGCGTACTACTTAGCAGCTAAGTAGCATAAAGTTTCGCTGCTTCTCTTTCTTCCATTACTCCTCCATTTCTGGGGTTTCTGGATCTCTCTCTGTATCTTTGTATGTTCCTTTCAATGTTGCATTTCTGATCTTTGTTAACTAACCTTAACTTATCACTGTCGTGAGTTTTGTTTCAAATAGGAACCTTTGAGACAGCTTATACTTGAGGTTTAGGGTAGGAGTTAGTGTTGGCTTCGAGAGGAGATCCTGACGAAGGACCGTCCCAGCCTCAGCAGCAACGGATCATACGGACTCAAACAGCTGGTTTATTAATTTCGAATATTAGTTTATGAATTACGAATTTATATATAAATTATTTACATTTCTAATTTGGATAAAAACGTCAATTCACAATTAAAAAAGTGTATTTTTCAAAAATCAAAATAGAAAATGCATTTATCAAAAATCAAACTGTTATTGGAGTAATTTGCAAATTATCCCAATTAAAAATATATTAATATTTTACAGACAATAAAAAATTATGAATCATAATCCAATTAGAACTATCTGAATAGTTACAAAAGTAATATAAATATAATAAATAATTACAAAAGTTCTTTATAATTATTTAATAAAATAAGTATTAAACTAATGATATGTTAACTAACTATCAGAATATAAATATTTTTTTACATTTTATTCTGAAGAAAATAATGAAAATAATTATTTTATTATTTAATATTTTTATGTATAATATTGTATTGTTACTAAATAATTTATTCTAAAAGTTAATTTTTATTTTTTGGAAAAAAAATTGTTGATTTTTATTTGTGCCAAAAAAAGTCCATTTGTTGATACGACATCGTTTCATCAAATCAGCCTTATATTGGATAGTTCATCAACCGGGTTGCCCCGACCCGTAATAATCCCCAGCAATCTTAAACCCTAAAAAAAAAAGTCAAGTCCGATCGCAATCTGATTTGTTTTGGCTCCTCACTCCCTCCTTTCCGATGGCGTCGTCCTCTAAAGTGTGCAGATTATCAACAAAGTTACACTCTTTAACCCAGAGGCTTAGCAAGACGAATCTTCACGCCTCCTCCGTACCCTCTCCCATCAAATCTTCGTTACCATCCTCACCCACTCCCCGTATCAATCCATCTTTTACTAGGTCAGTGTTAATGGACAAAAGTGTCAACCTTTTCGAAATGTAACGGTGTGTTCCATGCAGTTAAAACTCTGGTTTGGTCGTTATCTTAGTTAATTTGGATTTGGTTATAAATGCAATCAGTAAGCTTTCTTTAGTTTCGTTGGTTTTAGTACAAAAGGGTCAACCTTTTGTAAATGATCCATGAAGTTAAACTCTGGGGTTTTGTCATAATCTTAGTTCAGCTGCGAATTTATGTGTTTGATTTGATTTTTTTTGTGACAGATTACCAGTGGAGCTGAGTAGCTGTGTGTCGCTGTTTCCGCTACACAGTGCTGTAGCATCTGCTAGATTGGTATCAAGTTTGTCTGTTGAGTCTATGAGCTGGGGTTTAGTTCCTCAAGGTTAGTTCTATGTATCTTATCTCTCTGTCTATATATATTGATGTTCCTATTGCATTTAAAGAGTGATGAACTGTTACATTTTGGGTGTATGAAGAAGATACACATTCTCTTGTGTATTGTGTTCTCACCACTGCAGCACCTGATATATAGGGAGAGTACATAGTGTTCTCAGTTGCACCTGATAGATTATGTTTGGCTTTGCTTATATCGTATTTTCAAGTGTATTTGGATGAACTTGGCTGAATGATTTAGTAGCAGCATTAGCTTCATGACTTACTCCCTGTTTGCTAGCACTTTGGCATACTCATAGTAATTAGTATTTGGACGCTTTATTTGGTATGGACATTTTGTTTCCTAAGCTCAATGTCTTCTTCATAACATTTTATTTTATAAAACTGCAGGTATCTCAATGCCTTTATGACAGTCTTTCATCTTACAACAAGTTTCACCAGGATGATAAAAGACATGAGAACAAAACTCTGGGATGTAGCATTTCTTTCTTATAATCTCTTATTGAATCCGAAAGATCCTGAATTTTTGTTACTATGCTTTAAGTCTCGAGCTATCTTTTTCGCCTAATATACAATTCATGGTTATAACAATTAAGTGTATTCAGTGTCATTTTGTTTGGCAAGATCCTAGTTTTCATGCAAATGTCTGATCTTAGTCATACGAGTCGGGTAAGTCAAATTTTCTGAAGATGCAAAGGATTGTTCATGGAAATGGAAACCAAATGATCTTATGAGAGGGGAGGGGAAGCTTCTTCTTCCACTTCTTCCGGCATCATTGGAGATCAAAGCGCGAGTAAATGAGATGAAACTAGAGAGTTGGAAGCTAAAAGATATATTATCAGAAACGCTTATAAAACATTTCATTTTATAAATGATTTAAACAATACAAGAAAAAAAAACATAATAAAAAAAATAAATAGCATAAAATTTAATAAAAATTACATTGAGATTTGAAATGTTTAATTTGAAACAATATTTTAAATACTTTAGAAGAACTAAATATAATTGACTGATTATATTAATTTATTATGATATAATATTTCAATACTTTAAAAGAATTTAATATGATTTAGTTATAAATTAAACTTGAAAACTTTGAAGAACTAAATCATCTGGAAATAAACTTTAGTGGAGTTTTATTTGAACATTTCTTAATTCTCTAATTCAAATTTTTATATCATACGATACTATTTTTATTAAGAAAATTTCTTTAAAATATTTAAACTAAATTTTGTTAAGTTTATTAATAATCAAAATCTTTTTGTATCCAGTTTCATACCTAAACTAATTATTTTGCTTATTTTAATACACTAATTTTTAAAACTATGCTCATTTTAGTTAAAAATATTAATAAACTTTAAACAAAAATTAAAAAATCTATAAAATTCAAAATAAAAGAATTTTTAAAAAAAATTATTTTCAGTTTTAAGAATAAAATTAACTAAATATTTAAAAAGAATTTATAGAAAATTAGTTATGAATATAATTAAATAAGTTACTTTAAAACTTTAAAAAACAAACTAAATTTGAGATGAAAATTAAAAATAATAATATTTTATTATCGTCCAAATTTTAGTTGCTTTTATTTTTAAAAGCTAATATAAAATTTGAAATCTTTAAGATTTGTTTTTGAATTTTAGATTTTTCTAAGTTTTGCTTCAAACTTATTATTAAAATAAACATTATTCGGATATTAAAATGAACATATTTTAAAAAGTAAATATATTAAAACGAACGAAATAATTAGTTCGGATACTAAAATGGACATCAGAAAATTTGGATATTAAAAATATTAACGAAATTTAGTTGGAGTATTTTTATGATTTTTTCTTTTTCTCAGACTTTTAGATTATATATCAGCAGTATAAATTATTTTTTCACTTGGTTTATTATGCCAAATCATAATGTCTCCTTGGATCTCTTTATTGACCACATCAGATTGTCGGTCCGAAACCATAATCAACACATAATTAAAATTAAATATTTTAGTTGGGCAGAATTTAAATTATAGTCATCATTTTCTTTCCAAAACAACCCTGGAGATAAGTTTCAAAAAAAAAAGAAAAAACAACCGTGGAGATTCTTTTGCCAAATAGAATAAAACTCCTTGCAAAAGAATAATTATGATTGCATCGTTAAGTTGAAATAAGCGACAAACATAATCCAACAAATCCACCACACACACGGACATGGGACACCACATCCAAAAGTAGAATTATTACGTCGTCAAATTAAATATAAAATTGGACACAAACATCATTAACATCAATAATGCAAAACATAACAACTGTACTCAACAATAGCATCACCGTTCTTTAGGTTAAGCAATTTTGTACGAGCCTCAACATACCCTCTAGCAAACCGGAAAAGCCCAGTTCCTCCGACGATAGGCATTTCTCTTACCTCTGACAACACAGGGTTCCGACCAAGAATCGTGATCGTGCTTCCATTATATTTCCCTGTCTTAAAAGAAAAGTTCATCCCCACTAGAAAACTAAACTCTTTTTGAGCAGCTCCGGCGTAAAACCCTTGGGCCTGGCCCAACAACGTGGAGTTTATCTCAACTTTCTCCGTCAAAGCGTTGTCGAACATCGTGACTCCTCCGAAGTAGGAGGTGGAGGTTTTAACCGGTGGCTTGATTCTGATGGAGCTTGGTTTTGGACCGCTTAAGATGTCGTGCCAATACACTTTGAAATGCGTTAGTTTCTCTTTCTTGTGGAGACCGAGGAGTTTACGGTCTATGGTTCCGGTGAAGTTTTCCCCATCGTCTTCGGCGGATGATACGGCAGCGAGAAGGAGGATTTGGACGCCAAGAAAGAAAATGAGCTTAGCCATGTGCTTTGTTTTTGTTATGGTGTATAAAAGAAGAAGGTGTGTGTTGTTATTTATATATGCTGAGTTTTAGAGATGTTTCGAGAGTAATGATTTCATATTACTTTATTTGTGGATTTGTTTTAATGAACAACTAGGTGATCATCCGCGCCTTGCGCGGGATGAGAATATTTTAAGAGATAATCACATTTTATTAAAAGAAATATGATTTTAAATGCATAAAAATTAAAACTACACATATTTTTTACGTACATTGTGGTTTCGTTTAATTATTTATTTCGATCATATATCATATAATTGAATTAATAAGAATAAACAAATAATAATATAATTTCTTATGATGTGAATATAATATAAGTCCAAATTTGTTTTCATTTAAAAAATAAATATAAGTTAAAAGAAACATATGAAATAGAAAAATAAAACCATGCATAAAAATATAAGAAATGATCATGTTGATCAGCAAGTTCTTAGAAAAGAACGTGAATAGTGCCGTGAATAATGTCACCAGTTGAAATCTTCGTTCGCAATCCAATAGTAAGGAATTAAATAAAATATCACATTGCGAAATTTAAAACATTAATTAAAAAAATATGTGAAAAATATATTACCTCAGTCTGAGAGCATCGATTTCTGGAACATTATTGGGCTCATATAAACATGTGTATCATAAGACTTACCTAAATCCGGTATTCTGATAGAAATTTCCTAATTTTTTTCTTAATTCTATTTTGTAAATGGACTATGCATTGATAATAAATGATACATAAATATTTATTATGAAATCAAAATTTCTTATGTGAAACAATCACAATATTTGATAAAGACTACTAACCATAATCGTCTTATTGAAAATGTGCATAAATTAATATCATTAGGCAATTAATGTTGATTGCCTTTGGTTACTAAAATCGTGTACAAATGTGCCTAAATTAATTCAAATGTTCAAACCGCATATCATCAGGCAATTAATGTTGATTGCCTTTGTTACTAAAATCTTGTTTAACAAAATATAGAAAAGTCGGTAAACATTAATGTTTTATCAATCACGATATCATATGACCTTGATTGATACATTTTTTTAATGCCAATACTAATACAAAGAACTTTAATAAGGAATTTGATTGAGATACAAATGAAATTAGAGCCTACATTAACTATGAACGTGTGAACGTATATAACATTTATATAGAGACGACACTAAATCAACTTTTAAAAAAAGTTGGACTCATACAAAACGAATGCATTATAATTGTTATAACCATTAGAAATTTTAACACTTTTATAGTAAAAAGGAAAAAATATATTTTGAACTGATATAGAGACGACATTATATTTACAGATCAAAAATTTGGACTCATATAAATAAGAATGCAATATATTTTTTTAACACGTTTATTGTAATGCATTATTTTTTTTTACTTTCATAGTTTAAAGATCATAGAATTATCAACCTTGATTTCGAGATAACATTATAATCACAGATCAAAAAGATGTATTCATACAAAAATAATGCATTATCGTTTCATCATTTTCATAGTAATGCATTATATTTTTTGTTATTATTAAGAAAGCTTTTATAATATGATATATGATATATATGTAAATGTAAATGTATGAGAAAAATGTAAATGGAACTATAAAAGTATATAACATTAGCGGTGGTCACATGTGTTATATAAAAATATATATGTATGTACGTATTATATAAATATTATTTCCATCACTAAAATATCGACAATCATATAGCATTGACTATCAACGTTTTTTTGTTTGGTTAGAAAATATCAACGAATCATATATTATAGTTAATGTTATAATGTGATGGATGATGGCAAACACTGT
Organism: Raphanus sativus; assembly: GCF_000801105.2. Lineage (NCBI taxonomy): Eukaryota > Viridiplantae > Streptophyta > Magnoliopsida > Brassicales > Brassicaceae > Raphanus > Raphanus sativus. The sequence continues at coordinate 25,278,304 of NC_079518.1, read as the reverse complement.
AATTATTCTAGTTAATAAAGAGTCTTTAGATTTAAGTGGTGAAAGTGCATGTGGAGTTGTCAAGTGTAAATGACACTCATGTAAATCACACATGAAGAGAAGGTTATTTTTTATTAGTGCTCCTAAAATAATATATAAGCGATGATTCTAGTAAATGGACGAACTATATATTATTTTATTTACAACAATTAAATGTAAAATATATGTAGGAAGGTTATGTGTGAACTGTAAAGTATATTTTTTTTATTTACAACAATTATATACAGTGTGAACTGTGAGGTACTTATCATAATCATTGCGTCAACGAGTCGTATGATTTAAGGAAAAAAATTGCTAGAAAAAATTGCTACAAAATCGTCATCTAGTCAAAAGATTCACGGGTTCAACTGTATATAACAAAATGCTACAGAAAGAAAAAAAACTGTATATAACAAATCATGGTTTCAATTTGTGTTGAACACGTTGGTTTTCTATTTTCTTGTTCGGTAACAACTTCAACGCATATATAACAAATCATGGTTCTCTAACAAATCATGGTTTTCTAACAAATGATAATATGATGATAATAACACATGTAGAACAAGTTCAACACATATATAACAAATCATGGTTTTCTATTTTCTTATAACAAATCATGGTTATATATACACTATATGAATCTAAAAATTAGTTCTACATATGATATGTTATTTTTTTATTAACTAGAAAATAAACAATAATCATAAGTCTAGGTATATACAATAAAAAGTGAATACCATGTAAATTAATATTGATAAAAATCAAATGATTAATCGTTCAAATTATCGTTTTTATTTATTCTTACAAATAAAGTCTCAAATTTTATGAATATAGCAAAATGAGAAGTATATAAGAGTTAAAATAGATTTTTTTATATTTTTTCTTAAGAAAATGGAATTAAATAAAAAACCAATTAGATCGTGAAAGTTAAACATTGATTATATGTTGACTTTTTAAAACCGGGTTTTGAATTTAATCTGGATCACTGGTTTTACCGGTTTTTAGCCGGGTTTACTGGTTTTTCTCAGATCCGGGGTTTAACTGAACCAGCCTCGATTCTTCAACGAGTCTCTGTTATTGAGAGAATATGTCTCTATTTATTAACAAAGCTAAAAATATCCACAATAATTAATAGCAATATATTCTTTTTAAAAATATTTCCCTTTTTTTGTAAGAAAAATAGGGATGGGCATTCAGTTTCGGTTTGGGTTTATTCGGATTTTGATTTTTTGGAGTTAGAATTTTTAGTCACCCATTCTGGTTTTTAAAAACTTTGATTCAGATTCGGTTCAAATCTTTGTAGATTTAGTTCGGGTCCGAATAATCTGTTTAAATTATTTTAAAAAATTTAAAATTCATTATATACTTTAAATTTATCAAAATATAAATAAAATAAAATATTACATATACTTCTGAATAATGTATGCCAAAATACACAAATATATAAATAAAATAAAATACATAGCTATTTTAGATATTTACTTTGAAATATTTGTATATATTTTTCAAGTATTATGGACAGTTTCAAAATATCCTATATATTTTAGATTTTATATGTTAAATTAAAATAATTAATATATTTAGGTACATAAAATCTATTCGGATACATTGAGGTACCCAAAATATTTTGGTTTGCGTCGGGTTTCGTTTTGTTTCACTAGATACCAAATTTTGAACCCATTAGAATATTTAACTAATTTTGGTTCAGATTCGGTACTAATTTTTTGGATCAAATAAGGTTCGAATTTTCGAATTCAGATTTTTACCTAGCTCTAAAAAAAACATTTTCTGTTTTTTTTTGCCGACATCAAATGGCTATTATATTACTCAAACTAGAGATGGCTTGGTAACCAGACCGGAATAGAACAACCAATAATATAAAGATCCCTATGAGAAGACCTCCCGGTCTTAGCTAAAGAGTCTGAAATCTGATTATGCGCTCATGGGATATGTGTAATCTTGAAGTCCGAAAAACATATATGCAAATTCTCTATCTTCTCGAGTTATGTTGCAAAGTTTGGCTATGCATGAGAGTATCTCCAACCCTACTGAATAATTTTCTGCAAAATGGAGTGGAAATCCAGTTCTGAATGCAAGGAGTACTCTCGTTGTATGTAGTTTTGTGTCTCCATAAGTTGTATCTTCTCCAAGCTGTCTATCTAGACCCATCCACATCCGTTGAACTTTGCAGTGGATGTCCATTATCCATCTATCATGCAAATATTACTCAAGCTTAAGACTTGAGGTTCCATCATACTTTATTCTTGTGGCTCGTTTGTATTAAACGAGGCTTGACACTCACTCTCAGCATAGCGAATTAGCTCTAATGGGTCCCTGTCAATTCCTCTAAATAGCTTATCATTTCTAGTCTTACAGATATTACCAAATTATCTAGGAATAAGGATCTATGTCTAGTTCAGGTTCAATAATGGTATTTTTCCTCGAGAAAATATAATCTATATTTGCATACAGACTCAGAATTGGGAAGATGTTTGGGCTTGTTGGAGTTGGTGATAAGGACCAGGCTTGTAGAGCTGGCGGTCATTCAGAGATTGCATGTGTGACAGATTATTCTGGTTCTCCGCATCGTGGACAATACTTATCACATCTCATGTTTTGTTGTATGATATTCCTCGTTACTGCTACATGACCTGTTAGCAGTTGCTACATAAGATGACAGATCTTTTGAGACGCCTTTATTTTTCAAAGAAAGACTTGAATTTTGGTTATATTAGGTTCCAGGACCTCCTTTTCTTCTTCATCCTTCAGTAAGTTACAAGCAACTCAATATCATGACTTAACAGTATACTGTCCATTTTTGGTATAGTTCCAACATAATGTATCGTGGCGATGAGTTGTGCTTGTGGTCAAACTCTTTATGAGAGGTATATCAGCAGAGTCAATATAATTCTCTAGTATCCAACATCCCACTTCTTTGATTCTCCATTAATGAAGTCACTAACTTTCATGTTGGGATGCAAAGCCAGGGCTATATGTTGAGCCAGTCTATCCATTAATGAAGTCACTAACTTTCATGTTGGGATGCAAAGCCAGGGCTATATGTTGAGCCAGTCTATATGGTGTTGTAGGAATTCAAGGATCCCCCCATAGTTTAGTCTCATATTCTGAATGTATTTTCTGTCTAATTCTCAAAATCAGTAGCCTTTGTGCCGCTGAAATGCTGGTCCACACATAAGATGAACTGTTTACTGAGATTGTTCGTAAAGTCGACTCAATCTGTAATATCTACCCCTCAAAACTCGAGCAACTAAAGTGTTAAGATACTGAACTAGTCTTCATAGTTATTTTGCTAGTAAAGCCAAGTTATATTCATATTATGTGAAATCCAATTCCTTCCTCTTTTGTTGATAAGCAAAGTTTTTTTCTCCATTTTGTCTAATGACCTCTGTTTTTTTAAACTGTAGATATACTAACATTTTATATATGGACTAAATGATTAATACTAATAGAAATTTTTAATGGATCTAAACGAGTTTGAGATTAAAAGAGATCTATAAAAAAAGGGACCAGTTTAAATATGACAATTTATCTATTTTAACATTCGTTATAAAGTAACATATATATTTTTCGAATTTTCACAACATAAAATATCCCGTGTTTTTGAAAACGCGGAACAAAAGCTAGTATTACACTTAAACTCTAAATCTATATTTTTGTAAAAAAAATATTCTAAATATTACATTTAAATCCCAAATAGTGATGTGGAAGCATCATGGTCTATTATTCAAGGTTTAAAGGTTTCTACACCTAGATCTGGGATTCGAATCATAGGCAACACAATTTCTACACCAAGAGATTTGAGTTTCAATTCCCGGAGAATACGAATTTTGCAGAAAATTAAAATTAGAAGAAAGACTTAAAAAAGATCTTCAGTATAACACAAGGAATACCGTCACGAATGGATTTTCAAAGGGCAGTTTAGGCCTTAGGGTGATGCAGTCAGACGTGAATTTTCATAAGACAGATAAAATTATCGACCGTAATATCATTTATATAATATTTCTCATAGTTTATAATATCATAATTAACTAGACAAAAGAAATCTCAAATAGTGGCTCTTCTAAATTTTATCTAATGGGGTCCATTTGGGTTGTTTATTTGAGTTGTTTATTGGGCTTTATTTATTTTCAGTTGTAACAAAAAAACATTAATGAAACTCAAAAAAAAAAAATTCCAAATCCAAACTACATACTTCATACGGTTAAACCATATACTTCAAAACCCTAAATCTTAAATAAAAACTCAAACTTATCCTATATCATAAACATTAAAAATAATTTTTTTTCTCACCATAAACATTAAAAATAAACTTCAAATAAAAAATATAATTACTATAGTTTACCAAAAACTAACATCTAGCACTTATTAAAACAAATTTAGACCTCTTATAAAACCTTAACCGAATACCTTATATTTAAATCTCCCTCTCTATACATTTTCTAAATTCTAAACATCAAATCAAATTTTTTTTTTGTAGAAAAAGATATCAAGTATATGAAATTAAATTCTTAATCATACATTTTAAAGAAATTGATACCCTAGAATCTTTTCATTACCTAACAAAACCCAATAAAGAACATGTATGTAAATAGCCGTTGGAATTGGAAACCGCAATAACAAAACTTAAAAAAGAAAGAAAGAAAAGGATTCTAATTTGAAAAAGAGAATAAAGGAGTCAGAGATGAAACGACATTGACTGCAGTGCTTCTCTTTCATATATATCCAACGGCTCTATTGCCTCTACGTTGGAAATTTTTTAAAATTGCTGTCTCACGATCCATATTTTTAATAAAAATAAATTAACTCCAGTTTGAATTTAAATAAATCACTCTGGTCCAGACTGATCTTTAGCAAATGGGTTGTTGTATCAGCAAGAAACCTTCTTCGATCCCTCCCTCCAGTGGCACCACTTGTGATGTTAAATCCCCAGATCCAGTCAAACCCGATGTTAATAAACCCACTAAACCGGTGACTGAGCTGCCGGTTAAACCGGTGATTGAGCTTCAGGAGACAGTGGAAGAAGCCAAACCAATTATACCCGAGAAGGTAGAGAAAGAAGAAGAAGAAGAGATAAAACATAGGAGAAGCCATGAGGAGGCTTCAGCTTCTGTAGCGGTGGAGAAACCAGTGGTGAGGACGTCAAGCTGTACCAAAGAAGAAGTTGACGCGATACTGATACAATGCGGGAAGTTAAGTCGGAGCGATGACTCCGCCGCCGCTAAAACCAGAAGATACTCTGGCTCAAAAAGAAGCTTCGACTTTGATCAGAACGAGAGGAACCGAGGAGGAGGAGATGTGGAGGAAGGGAGGAAGACGCCTCAAAGGAATCGAGTAGAGAGAGTGAATGGTTCGCCTCGTGAACGGAGAAGACGAACTCCAAGCAGAGAAAGAGAAAGAGGAGGAAGCAGAGGGGTGAGCAGATCTCCCGCAAAAGGATCCGAGGCGACTAATCCTAGGGGCAGTTTGGTAAATTCGAGCAACACTAAGTTTGTTAGGGGCAGTTTGGTAAGCAACACTAAGTTTGTTACAGTTCCGGCGAGGGACAAGAACGGAGACCCGTCGTTGAGTAAACGAGTTACTACTAGTGTTGTTAAGAGAAGCATCGGAGAAGCTTGTAGTAATGTTCAACCTCCTCATCCTCGGGAGCAATCACAATCACCGTACAGGAGGAGAAAGCCACTTGGAGAAATCGATCAGAACGCGACAAAAGGAGACAAGAAGAAGAGAGAAAACGAATGTGCGAAACCTCAAGGGATAAGCAGAAGCCGATCGTTGAGGAAATCACGTGACTTCCAAACGTTGTTGTTGCCATCAAGCGAAGAAGAGGACAAGAGCAGTTACACGGCGCTGTTGCTGAAAGACATCAAGAATTTCCATGTGGGGAAGAGTAGTAGTCATGAGGAGGAGGAGGATCCTTTGAGTCTTCTTCCATCTTGTGTTACAAAAGCTTGCTCCATTGTTGATGCAGTGGCCCATCTTAACTCCACCTCTGATTCCAACCAGTTTAGATTCACATCTACTATGACTGTGAAGAAAGCGGATTTGATGGAACCGAGCTTTGAAAAGTATGTGACTGTGAACAGAGGTTGTTGTTCCTTGGAGGAGCAAGAATCATCATGTGCCAGCAACAATCTTACCTGACCCGGGTTCGATTCCTCTCAAGCAACAACTCTCTGTGTTGTTGCAGTTTCTTCAACTTTAGTTTTAATTGTTTCTGTTTATTGTATTCCCCCCATGTTTTCTATTCACTTCAATCGAATCTTCTTCTCTTCAACATTATGTTATTTTTGTTGAGATACTAACATAAATAACTTAGTGTGAACAAAACACAAGAGTAGAAAACACAAACCAGTTCATCATACATACCAAGTTGTTGCCCTATGAACCTTGGAAGCACTACGGCTTCAGGCTGCTTTTGAAAGTTTCAATACTCAGTCTTTTTAGTGTAGGAGCAAAGGCGGAGCTGCAGAGCTCATCATCCTTGGACACAGTTAACTTGAAGAATTTGTGGTTTCTCTGCTTGCCATGGCATTTGGCTACCGCCTTTGTGCATACTTCTGCCTTCCGCTTCGTTATTTGATGCATTGAATCCTAAGCGGAACAATTGCTTTATCTCATTTCTCCTGTTGGGGATTCGAGCTGTATTCTGACTCCTGATCCTTGCTTCGAGGATGCTCTACCGACGTGGAGTTCCCATTTTTTGGTCTTTGACTTCGCGCCGATATCTTTGGCCAGTACTTGTATCTTCGAACTCATTCAGGGCTTATATTCAGTGTCGTATTGGTTAAGCTCGATTACCAATTTTGCTAGCCTTCCGGGTTGGGATGTCATGACGATAATGGAGCGAGACTGGAAATATGGTCTTAATTTTCGTGCGGCTGTGACAACCCCAACACTAATTTCTCCATGACAGGATATCTCATCTCAGCGTCAATCAACGACATGCTTACATATTAGATAGGCTTTTGCTCGTTGTACTCTTCACGAATTAGCATTATGCGTACTGCACATTCAGAAGTCGCAACATAGAGGTTACTTGATTTCGCCTTCGATAGGCTTCAAGAGTATGGGAGGTTTACTTATATAGGCTTTTAGTTCTTTTAGGGCAGTATCACATTCCTCGCTCCACTCGATTTCTTGTTCCCTTTCAATAGTTTGTAGAACGGGAGGCATCTATCGGTTGATCTTGAAATAAAGCGGTTCAGTGCTGCTATTTTGCCGGTGAGCCATGGCGTGTCGATGAGTGCCACAATTTGTTTTGGATTAGCTTCAATTCTCCTTTCGGTAACAAGGTACAATTTTGAAATGCTTCGGTATTATTTAGTCCGAAAGGCATTACTTTGTAACTGTAGGTGCCGCGTTCGGTGATGAAACTTGTTTTTTTCTTGATCTTGGTGATTCATTAAGATTTGGTTGTAGCCGGCGAAAGCGTCCATGAACGAGATACTCTCGTGTTCTGCAGTGGCTTTTACCAATCAATCAATATGTGGCAGTGGAAAACTGTCTTTCGAACATGCTTTATTGCGGTCGGTGAAATCGATGTACACTCTTCACTTCCCATTTTTTTACTACGACCGGGTTGGCGAGCCAGTTTGGGTATTGTAATTTCACTTGCTCGGATCCTAGTTTTTTCGTTTTTTCTTCACCGGTTTGAACGTTGGATCAACGTTCAGATCATGAAAGGTAATATTGATGTCAATCCCTTGCATATCTTCGGCTGACTAGGCGAACGTTTGGATATTCCGTTTTAGAAATACTAACAGGGCATTTCTTTACATATGGGGAAATGTTATTTCCGATGCTGACATATTTTTCTGGAAAACGCTCGCCCAAGGCTATGGTACTTGGCAAGTATTTCCCAGGGTCTCTAATGAAGAAATCACGTATTTGTTGTTGTTTCGATTCCGAGCGGCGAGTTTTCTGGAACCCGCTCATGTAGCAGGTTCGCGACTGTTTTTGACTCCTGCATATGGTTTTTTTGATGGTCAGGGAGATGAACTTTACGCATTGGGGGTAAATCGAGGGAACAACCTTCATTTCAAGCAGCCAGGGTCGTCCTAATATAGCGTCGAAGGGGATAAAATGCTATGTTACTGCAAACTCGGTCTTGAGTTCGAGATTGTAGGCTTTCACGATAAGCGATACAATCCCTAACAGCTGTCTCGTGGTTCCACCGAGGCTGATGAATGGTGTCATTCCATGAGTTATTATCGGATCTAGGTGGCTGATTGATTTGATGGTTTCTTGTGAGAGGATGTCTAATCCTTTTTCTTCCCCAAAGACGGTACCAAAATATGGATTTTAAAACCCACATTAAGAATTTGGTAGTGTTTGAATGTAAAAATTAGGGAAGAAGAAGGATGTGCAAAACAATATCCTCAGAATACAACGATGTAATCAGATTCTAGTTGACAAAAATATACTTTTGTTGATTAAGTAAGAATTAATACAATAAGGGAAAATGAGATCGAAATACAACTATGATCGATTACAAAATAGACTACTTAGAACTTTAAGGTCGAGGTCGATGTGCATGGCTAGATCTCACTAGGATTTCATACTCCCCTTTCCTATTTCGCTCGCTCTTGCTTCTTATAGCAACCTCCATCCCGAGATTTCCTCAACTGTTCCAAGATCATTGGGATCTAGCTTTGACTTCGTCCTTCCCATCAGCGAGCTTCAAAGTAGCTTTCCTTTTAGCGGGCTTACCTAAATTCAGGTTCTCTTTAGTTACGTCATTCGTTTCCCCGGGCCTGCTCCGCTTGTCTAACGGGCCTCGCGATTATTTGGTCCAACACTTATGACTAAATAAAAAAACTACAAAAACTTTTACTATTATAATCCCTCGAAATCTTTTTTAGATAACGATGTATTCCACGAGAAAGCTTCTCAAGAAGTTTACCACGAGAAAGCTTCTCAAGAAGTATATTCATGCATTTAATCTTAAAATTAATTTGCAATATTTTGAGAGAAAATAAAAATAAACTGAAATCATGTAAAATAAATAATTCTAAATCATGTAAATTTAAATTTAATAAGATTAAAATTATCCATATAGATGAGTGAATATAAATTATGAATCATGATTGTCTATTGGCTAGAGTATATGTTCAAGTAATGTTAGTATTTCTCGAGTTAGATTTTAGAAATTTAATTTTTTTAAACAAATTTGAAATTTGATGTATAAATGTTTAATTTTGTATATACTAAACATTATATAAGTTGTAAATGTTTGATGAAGTGTTTATTTCTATCTAGTTAAAAAAAAATTCATTTTAGAGTTTATGGATTTCTAGACTTCATAAAAAGACTGCCAAGAAGTTATGCATTGATATTTTCTTTAGAAGTCTTCTAGAATGTCAAGTAAAATTTAGGTTTGTAATGTACTAACAGACTTTTTGAAAAGTCTTTTAACACCGAATTTTTATTTTAATTGAAACTTTTGACTCCTTCATATTCACTCTCTTTTTTCAAATGGTTTCAAACAAAAATATAATATTTCTCTCTCTAAAACTTCTTAATTATCTCTTTGAATTTGAAGAAGATTTTTCTATAAATCTGCTAAGCTTTAAATGCACTAACAGACATCTTGAAGAAGTTTTGCTATAGGAAGTGCTCTTGAATATTTTGGACAATGGTGTTCCCAATCATGTTTTACTTTTAGGTGTAGGATGTACAATGAGAAATCATGTAGATATATGCTCTTATTTTTTTGATAGTTTATATCATTTTTTAAACAATATATCTACTTTGTCGTTAATATGTCTTTTATAAGAATTTTTTTTTGTCTAACGCTTTCTTCGTTCCTTCGAGTTCTTGTAACCATAAATTATTATTTTCACTGTAAATCATTTATTAAACTATGGTTATGCAGCTTAAAAGTGAAGCTTATTTGTTGTTCCTTTATTAATTTTGTGTTGGATGCGTTTATAATATTTGACACAAGTTGAAGATAGCAATGCTCAATCATATTGCATTTTTAATATCACATAAATTCAAACACAAAAAAGACATATGTTTAGACATATGATATCGCTACTTTAACAAAATATGTATGCGTCGTCCAAAAAAAAATCAAAATATTTATGCATAAAACTTATAAAGTAAAACTTTGTAACTGAAACGATCTGCAAAAAAATGACACTAAAACACATTAACAAACATAAAATATCATTATTAAAAGAATTTAAAGAAACTTTCTTCAGATTTATGCTATCATTATCTAAGCACATAAATAAACAAAATAGTGTTAATGTGTCCAAAATTGATAGTGCACATGAATGAACAATATAATATTCTAAGTTCATTTATAAAAATGTAGAGAAAATATAAGTTTATTAAAATTAGCAGAGAAAATTTGTTGAGAAATATGTTCAGAACAGACTTCTCCAGAAATATCTTGTTTAGGTTACTAGGATTGAATCCGCCCTACGGGCGGGCAAACAAATATACAAATTATTTAAATATATTTGAAATTTTTAATTCATTTTAGATTAAAATTAATTTAAGTTCTATATTTTTATTACGTAAAATTTGTCTATTTATTTTATAAATCATAAATTTAGATAATATAATATAATTATTTTACAAATCAAATTACAAATCATAAAAAAAAATTAGTTTGTTCTAATTTAGCTTCTAACAATTATTACTTCGATTATTTTTACCAAAGAAACATCTAGCTAATAGTTGAATCATTAATCTGACTCTAATGTTAATTTCAAAATTGTCCTTCACTTTTATACACAGTCATACACAAAAAGTAAAAATATTTTATCGTAAACTAAGCTTGTCATCATCTGTCATGGAAACTCATCATTTGCCGGCTTGAAAAAAACCATTTTTCGCTAAGAACAAATCATTTTCTTTTTTTTACTTATCTGCTTCTTGAAATTTTCTGCGCAAAATCTCCAATTTCACACAATGAAATTTTGAATTGTGAGCTGTGTCAAAAAGAGTATTGAGTACAAACTATAAAAAGTGGATCTTTGCGTGTTTAGTGATGTCTAAAGTATAAGTCTTTATCATCCTTGACTATGTTCTTTTTTGCAGATTTATATTTACACCATTTGTGACTGTTTCGTACTATGGTTTCTCATGGTAGATTTTACTGTCTGCTCCATCTATGACATCTTTTGTGTTTATCACCTTTGCGTTTTGTTAGTATCATATTATTTTGTAATTTTAAAGTTATGATTTGTGGCAGTGGGCTCCTTTTCATTATGTGATGGCAACGCCACTGCTTGTTGTTTTTGAGATCCTGCTCTATGTACATTTTGAAGATCAGTATGATATACTCTTTAACTTTTAATATTAATCGCGGTTGTGTTTATGGCTGGTGTCTTTTTCTATGATAGAGATCTAGACTTGCTTTCTTAATTATTTTTCAATACTATTTACCATCGTATGAGTGATGAAGTCATATGAAAAACATTTCGTGTAAGTTAGTTCTTTACTATCTGTATGTGAACTTGTCCAAGCATATTTTTCTATATAAAAAAGGATATCTTTCATCTCTTTATTCTGTGTCTGTCTTCTTCTCATTTTTTCTTCGTTGGTGTCATTTCACCTTTACTCGTCAGATTTAGAAATCTGTATAGTGAATAGAAATATATAATGTTTTTGTGTATATATATATATATATATATATATATTATATATATATATATATATATATATATATATATTTGTTTATGATTTGCGGACCTTACTATTGAGGATGCTATTGAAGATTTCTTTGTAGACAATATTGTTTACTCTAGTTGCTGAGTCTTTTTCTTCTTGTAAAATACTTAAACCTTCACGTGATGTTACTCTTGAGAGAGCAATATATAGCTGGCCATGACTGAAAACTGGTTTAGACAAATATAAAGTAACTAATTTAAGCTTTGTCATTGGTTTTTGTTTATGGTCATTGTATACAATTCTCTTATTGGAAATTGTCTTTTCTTAAGTATAAATGGATGGTCTGAGACTATTAGAGATAAAATAATTCTTCGTAGTGAGACTCTTTTACCAAATATGTGTACCTCTGACTATTTCACCTTCGATAGCTCTTTCTGTCATATGAGTAAGAGATACATTTATAATGATGTGGTTGAGAGCGAGATAAGCGGTTTCTTAACATAAAAATATTTGGAAATAATAAAAAAGTAAAAACTATACATTTTTCAGATATATGTTTAATGTAGTATTTCCATCTCCTATATTGTATATTTACTTAAAATGTAAAACTATATATTTTTCAGATAGATGTTTAATATAGTATTTCAATTTCTTACATTGTATATTTATTTATTATTTATTTATTATTATATTATATATTTATTTATTCTAATTTTCTTGCTTTTATATCAAATAGTTATATTACGATAGATGTTTAATGTAACATTTCTATTTCTTATATTGTATCTTTACTTATTATTTATTTTACTATATATTTTTAGATAGATGTTTAATGTAATTTTCCTATTATTATATTGTATATATACTTATTATTTTTTCTTTCTTGTATTGTGTATTTACTTACCTAATATTATGATAGATGTTTAATGTAATATTTTTATTTCTTATATTATATATTTACTTATTATTTAATTTACTATACATTTTCATATAGATGTTTAATTTAGTTTTCCCACTTTTTATATTGTATATTCAGTTATTGTTTATTTTTCTTACTTTGTATATTTACTTATTATAATTTTTTGCTTTTATATCAAATGAAAATATTACAGTAGATCTTTAATGTAATATTTCTTATATAGTATATTTACTTATTATTTATTTGTTCTTATATTGTATATTTATTTATTCAAATATTACGGTAGATAATATTTCTATTTTTATATTTTATATTTACTTATTATTTATTTTTCTATATTGTATATTTATTTATAAAATATTTAAAAATAATAAAAAGGTAAAAGTATACATTTTAGATAGATGTTCAATGTAGTTTTTTCATTTCTTATATTGAATATATACTAATTATTTATTTTATTATACATTTTTCAGTTCAATGTTTAAGGTAATATTTCTATTTTTATATTGTATATTTACTTTTTATTTTTAAATAATAATGCAACGTGGCATCTTTTTAGAGAAGTTTTTACTTATTAATATTATTTTTACATATTATTTATTATATACATATTATTTATTATTTTTGAAATTATATATATGGTAATCTTGCATATGTTTAATGTAGTATTTCTATTTTTAATGTTGTATATTTACATATTATTTATTATTTAAAAATTATATATATCATGGTAATCTTACATATGTTTAATGTAGTATTTCCATTTATAATTTTGTATATTTACATATTAATTATTATTTTCGATATTATATATATATATGGTAATCTTACATATGTTTAATTTTTCATTTCTAATGTTGAATATTTACATATTATTTATTATTTTCAAAATTATATATTATGTTTTATTTTTCCTGATATCTTATATTTACTTTTTATTTATTTTTATTTTTAGTAATAATGTAACGTGGCATCTTTCTAGAGAAGTTTTTACTTATTAATATTATTTTTACATATTAGTTATTATATAAATATTATTTATTATTTCGAAATTATATATATGGTAATCTTGAATATGTTTAATGTAGTATTTTTATTTATAATGTTATATATTTACATATTAATTATTATTTTCAAAATTATATATATCATGGTAATCTTACATATGTTTAATGTAGTATTTCCATTTATAATTTTTTATATTACATATTTTTTATTATATATATATATATATGGCAATATTATATATGTTTAATTTTTCATTTCTAATGTTGAATATTTACATATTATTTATTATTTTCAAAATTATATATCACGATAATCTTACATATGTTTAATTTAATATTTCCATTTATAATTTTGTGTATTTAAGTATTATTTATTATGTTTGAAATTATATTTGTCAGTAATATTAAAATGTAAAACTATACATTATATCAATATTTTGAAAAATGTAAAACTAAACATAATAAGGTAAAAATATTAGTCATGCCACGTGGATTCTTTTCGAAGAGGATTTCTAAAATGATGTGGACGCTCTTTGGTGCTTCAAAAGGCTACTTTTAATAGTATAGATTTTGTAATTATGAATAATAAAGGAAAAATTCTCAAGTAGTCTTCTCAGTTAACAGACTTCTCCAGAAATATATTGTTTAGGTTATTTTGTAATTACGAATAATAAAGGAAAAATTCTCAAGTAGTCTTCTCAGTTACATAATTTTGAGGATTCTTCATTTGTAAATTTTTGGATTACTTTGTGTTTAGTTAATTTTCAATTTTACAAGAGAAAATTTCTTTAATAATCAAGTTATTTTTGAAATTGATCAAATTTTTTTTCTGAAGTTTGACCTTTTCAAAATGATTCTGGAAAAGTCTGTTGTGAGTAGATTTTAGGAAAAAAATTCTTAGTGTCACATAAAATCTCCAAAATTCGAAAGACGTATTTTAGTGTCACATGAAGTTTTCGGAGTGACGGAAAAAGAAGTATGTGTAGGTTTGTTTTGTAATTAATCATGTTAGAATTTAGATGAAATCTACTCTTAAAATTTAGTTGAGATTGGAATATTCAACAGCTGTAAGAGCATATCCAATGTAAAATTCTATTTTTCCTCCAAAACGGAGTAAAAGTGATTATGGAATAAAAAATTCTTTAGCCTCATTCTATTTTATAATGAAATGATGAACAAATAAAAAATAAATTACTCTATTTATGGAGTAAATTTTATTATGGAATGAAAAATATAGTGGAATTGGAGCATTTTTTACTTCATAATTATTTTTACTCCATTTTGGAAAAAAAATGACCACCACGTTTTTATCTACTCAACACACTGCGCGCATAAGATTTAATGACCTAAAAAGCATCTAAATGTTTTTTGGGGTTATAAAGGCACCATTAATCCTGCACTAGGTTTTTTTTTTTGTCTGATAAAAAAAATAAAAGATAAAACAATTGCAGATTGTCATGTGTCAATGGAATTCGCGAACAATGTAAGAACCAAATTAAAGTCGCTATTTACAAAAGACCCATAAGAAACTTATAAAAACCGTGGGACCAACCCCTTAAGAACCCATTTAACAGACAAGGTGAATGATGCTTTAAGTTTAGTCGACTCTAATTAAATATTGTTGAGCTGTGGAGCCTCAGCCAAGTCTCACGAAATCAATGTTTGAGTTACAACTTACAACTGTATATCGTGTTAATACTTAATATTAGGGTTGGAAGGAGGTGGCAAAACCCCATTTCCAAGGGTTAAGGGATGGAGCCTGCAAGCAAACATAAGCTTTCAAAATACTTAAACCAATAATATTTCAGGTATTTTTATATTAAAAAAATAATATTTCAGGTATTTTTACAAGGTTTATTCGTACTTACTCAAAACATTTCAAATATTTTATTCCCTTCATTTGATTTTAGTTTTAATTATTTTGTATCTAAAATTTATAAGCTTTTAAGGTTGGAAGGAGGTGGCAAAACCCCATTTCCAAGGGTTAAGGCATGGAGCCTCTTTGAATTCTACTTTTCTAACATCGGGCCTCTTTGAAGCGTTTAACTGAGTTTGGTTTAGTTTTTTTATTTGCTCAAATAAGTTGTAACCAACATTTAAAATTGAAAATGATATAAATTTTAACATTTACCAAAAATATAATGTTTTACATAAAAGATAAATTATTTCTTCTAATTATTTATTCTTTTGAAAAATGAATTTATCTGATTTTTAAAAGATATATTATGGAGTATACACAAAAATTTATATTCTTTTTAATTTGAATCAACTTATTTTGGAAATATTTAAAAAGAATAATATCAGAACGGGAAAACAAACAAACAACAAAATATTAAAAATGAGAGAAAGATAAGAAACCATATAATCAAAGAAAACTGTCTATCTTTTTTCTTTTTAAACTGTCTATCTTATAATTTATATATAGAATACAACAGTTATCTTTTTTATTATGAATACCACAGTTATCTTTTGTTTTGATTATGCAGTGAATATATGAAACGCATTCCATTATGCGTGCGTGACCGGTGACCTGTCTTTCTCACCATAGTTTATCAACTACGTTGTGATTAAAATATTAATTTTCTTTGTTACGCCAAATTTCCCTAATCTATTTGCAAATGGGTTTTTGTGACTTGTATAAAAGATCAGCCAGGCTGGCCAGTTTACAATAGTGATTTAATAATCACCCCTCCCCAAAGTAAAATCAATCACAGTTTGGGCAAACGCTTAATATAAAACCCATTCCATCGATTTATCGATGCTTCTTGCTCATAATCGCAAACCAAAGATCACTAAGACAAAAAAAAAGAAGAAAAAGATCACTAAGACATAAAACCCAAGCATGGGACTTCGTGAAGGACATATTTTATACGGTTGTGCGCTCGTAGCATTTGGCTTATGGCACTTATTTAACAACATAAAACTCTTTTGTCTACGACCAAACACATTCAATTCATCTCCATGGTTTCCAACATCAAAGACCAGGTACTTAGAGCTCTACTTAATCATGTCATATTCATCAGTTTTCATGTCAGTGGAGCTCTTCTTCGGACTAATAAAACACCAGCCCCGCAACTTCGAACATTCTTCCATCGGCATGTCCTTATTGGCTTATGCTGTTTTAGCACTCGTGCTTGACCGAGCAAAGCCTAGAGCGGCGGCTTCGGAGGGGCTAACCCTCCTAGCTTTAGCCGCTGCCTTCACACAGGAGCTACTTCTCTTCCATTTTCACTCAGCCGACCACATGGGCGTTGAGGGACAATATCATCTCGCCTTCCAGCTCATTATATTTGTTTCTCTCCTCACCACTCTCATGGGTATATTGTTTTGAAACCCCTAGAATAAATATAGTATTTCAAAGTTCTAACATATTATATATACAGTAAAATCTTTATAAACTAATATTCGATAAATTAATAATTTCTATAAATTAATAAATTTTGCCGGCCTCAATTTGAATCGATTCAATATTCGACACAAATCGATAAAATAATAAGATAATAGTTTTTAAAAATTTATACTTAAATATATAGTCTCATTAAAATTATAAATTAACAATATATATGTATACATATTTTATATAAATACGAAACTATTATTATATTATTTTTCATATTCCCAATAGAATTACCTTTATATTTCTTAACATTTAGTATATTTTTTTCAGATTTAGTAATATTATATCTAAACCCACATTTAAATTTTATGCAAGATATATTATATACACCAAATAATATAATAAAATTAATATAAATTTCAAATTTCAAAAAATAACAATTAATGTCTATACACTAAAATCAAATATTTTTCTTATCTTAGAATAATATATATTAAAATAAAAATCTAAATAAGAAAACTTTGTAAATTAATATCTCTATAAATTAATAAAATTTTAAAATTCTAACATTATTAATTTATAGAGTTTCTACTGTATATCAAAATTGAAATATTCATTGTCCGTTTCATGAATTTTGATGACGTATCTACCCAGGTTGGCCATGGCACCTTTGGTTTATTCGGGTAGACTGTTGGAAAATATTTATTGTACAATTTTTTTTGATTTTGAGATAAAATCAATACTATTAATTTTGGATCATGACCAGTTGATAAAGATCAGGTCCAATTTAAAAAAAATACAAATGCTATATGTAACTGTTTATTCGTATGATAACTGTATCTATACACAACCAACCATTTATATAACTGCTCGATATGTCACGAGTTTTTAAATTTGGATATGGGCCTTGATTTGTTTTTTCCCAAATTGAGATATGGGCCTTGATATGTCACGAGATTTTAAAAGAAATATAATTGGTTTTTAACAATTCAAATGGACCTTTTCATTTACAATGAGATCAAATTTTCAAAAATTATTTTTAATTGCATCAAAAATTATTGTGACATAATAACATTATTATAATTATATATGATATCAAAATCATGAAAATTTAATGAAAAAATATAATTTCATCTATTTAGTTACTACGAAAATATTATTTAAAATTTGCTATACTTTAAAAAAAAATATATACTTTTTTGTTTACAATTAAATTACAAAATATTTATGACTATAAGACATGTGTATACTTAGACAACATCACAAATTCAATCAAATTATCATAACCTTTTACTAATAATAATAATAAAATTTAACACAAATATGATTACATGGAAAAATACAAATCAATACTATTAATTTTGGATCATGACCAGTTGATAAAGGTCAGGTCCAATTTAAAAAAAAATACAAATGCTATATGTAACTGTTTATTCGTATGATAACTGTATCTATACACAACCAACCATTTATATAACTGCTCGATATGTCACGAGTTTTAAATTTGGATATGGGCCTTGATTTGTTTTTTCCCAAATTGAGATATGGGCCTTGATATGTCACGAGATTTTAAAAGAAATATAATTGGTTTTTAACAATTCAAATGGACCTTTTCATTTACAATGAGATCAAATTTTCAAAAATTATTTTTAATTGCATCAAAATTATTGTGACATAATAACATTATTATAATTAATTATGATATCAAAATCATGAAAATTTAATGAAAAAATATAATTTCATCTATTTAGTTACTACGAAAATATTATTTAAAATTTGCTATACTTTAAAAAAAAATATATACTTTTTTGTTTACAATTAAATTACAAAATATTTATGACTATAAGACATGTGTATACTTAGACAACATCACAAATTCAATCAAATTATCATAACCTTTTACTAATAATAATAATAAAATTTAACACAAATATGATTACATGGAAAAATACAAATATGTAATTAAATTTGCGTGGAAAAATATATATAACAAAAAAAATTACAGAAAATGTTACAAAGAAACGGGCAGATGAGCATATGATTACGAAGAAACCTACATACGGACATATGATTACGAAGAAACGTATACGAGTCAACTTTAAATTGCTATCATTTTATAAAATAGATTTTGATAAATATTTATATACAAATAAGATTACAAAAACAGAAATACGATTACAATGAAAAACATAAATAGAAAATTAAATTTTAAAAGAAAAATTAAAACAACAAATATACCCGTCCTTTGAAGGGCGGGTGAGAATCTAGTATGAACTTAAATTACCAACTGCTGGAACTTAAGATTAATTAAAAATTATGAAACTAATTAACAAATCGACAAAGATTTGAAAACTCAATCTTTTCACAGTTTTTTGTATTCAACACAACATATCCAGATGCATATTGTATAATATAATTTTGACATAAATTTAAATTCTAGATTTTAAACTTCTTTGTTTTATTTTATTAAGTTACAGTTTCGATATATACTATATAGAGTAATTAGTTGGTTCCACATTATTAGGTAACTAATAGTTTCATTTTACTTCAAAAGGTATTGCCTTGCCCAAGAGTTTTTTGGTCAGCCTTGTGAGATCTTCAAGCATAGCTTTTCAAGGAGCGTGGTTGATACTGATAGGTTTTATGCTTTACACACCGAGTTTGATTCCTAAGGGATGTTATTTTCAAGATATAGAAATTTTTTTTTTTTTTTGTTTAACCTGGGGGTATCCCAGGCCCAGAAGGCCCAGACTAATCCCCAAGGGGAAGGAATGCCCACGGATAGACGCCCCTCCCAGTTTTTCAAATGGGCCGAAAGCATGGCCCATATCCGTGTGGGTGACAAGAGCGTTGCAAAATCGTTGGCCAACCTCGAATTCAGTTGGTTATTCGTTATAAACACAATATTTGTTGTGACACTATATTTGATTCTCGATCGGGTTTACGGTGGAAACGTACAGTGCTCTAGTCTAACCACCAGTTATCAAAGTGAACAATATGATGAAGAACGACAACACTTTGAACCGCACTCGACTCAGAAAATGTGTTCTGTCCAAATGGGTAAACTTGTTGACCATGGAGATAAAATGTGAGAAATTTTCTTAATGATGATTAATATCGCCTATGTCATGTGATACAAAAATGTTTATTTTACTGAAAATTATAAAGTAAATGACAAATAAGTCGTTTGTAATGTTTGTTGTAATAAAAGCAAGTTCTTTAAACTATTCCCCTAACTGGAGTCTCCCATCCAGTTTTTTTTCGCTTCTTGATCTTTTCAAGACATACTAGTTGTTTTGCTTCACCATGTACAGTGATAAATTTTTTAAAATCTAAATTATATTAAAAAAATTAATATTTTATTATTTTGACAAATAATAATATAAATTTGATTAAATTAATCATAAAATTAAGAATAAAATAGTTTTAATTTAAAATTATATTTAAGAATATATATGTTTATATTTAAAATTTTAACCTTAAATATTTTTATCTATTTTTGGTTATATATATTAAATAAACTTGTATAAAATTACTAAAAATTCATATAAAATTATATAGTTATCAAAAATATTACTTATAAAATTTATAGATATCTAAAAGAAACTAATGATATTATGATTACAAATTTATAATCTTAAAAATAAATTTAGAGAATTTTGAAAAAATTAGAAATAAAATTAAATGATATTTCAATTTTGTTGTTGTTAGCAACATTAATATTTCGATGAAACTAATAATATTATGATTACAAATATTTTTTTTTAAATGAAGAAAATTTTCAAAATTTAAGATAATAAAAGTTGTATAATTATAAAAGTAAAATTGAATAATATTTTGAAATTCAAAATGTCATATTTGAATAGATTTATTTTAGTGATGATCTATGAGTTATTACCGTATTCTAAAAAGTTTACCAAAAATATAAATTAACACTAAATGTAATTTATGAGTTATTGTCATATTCTAAAAAGTTTTTCAAAATATATATCGACATTAAATGTAATTGTACATGTCATATTTAACCATATGACATGTCATCAATTTTAATAGCCATGTCACATTTTTTTGTAAAAACGATTATAGAGAAGACATATGACAAATCATTTTGCAAATAATGTCTAGAGGATTAACTTAACGTGTTGCGAGACAGCGCAAATATTTAGATAGCAATTACTATACAATTTTACAAAACTGAAAACCAATTCAACTAAACAAAACTTATGCAGAAAATAACATTTATATAGTTCACAAGAATCCAAAACCTATCAAGAAGACCCACTATATGACATGCAGAACACACTAAGACCAACATTATCGTGGTTCTTATGAACATTTTTAGGAGGAAAGAGAAACCAAAAAGTACACAATCAACAAAGACAAAGGAGAAAAGTCCTTAGATAAGGACGTTTTTGCTGTTCTTGCTGCGTCCTTTACACTGTGTGCGGGCCCCACGACACATAGTGGCCCAGCACTGGTTCTATTTTTTTTTTTAAGAAAAACAATAAACTAAAAAGAAAAAAATGATTTTAAGGACTATTTTTTGGTCCCAACCGATATTGATGCTCTAAGATCTATAGTATTATACAAGATATCTATCAGATCTCTTCTGCTTTCGTCGACATTGCTTGTCTTCGTATTTTTGAATTTCTGACGAAAAATTGGTGCACAAAAAAAGATCCACTAAATTAAAATATAGGTTTCCAAATATTTATTTTTTATGCACCAAAGTCTTTCTTGGTTTGCTCAACACAAGAAAAAGCTTTACAATCATCGTTCTTTATAGAAGCTAAAACCTTATGTTTGAGGTTTCTGCCGACTGATGTTTGAGGTACCTTCTTGTCCTTTACAGAAGCTAAAACGTGTCATTACTTTAAAGAAGCAGAAAGACAATCTTCGTAGAAATAAGATTTTTTTGAAAATGGTGGCCAAGTACCCTATTATCATTTCAAATCTCCTAAACAATTCTAAAATTTTAAGAAAATATCTTACTAAATCACCTATAACTTCTATTTCTATTTTAAATTTTTTACTAAAATCACTCAAACAAAATCTTTTAAAATCCTTAATTCAATACACCCCCTTAATAACTAGAAAAAATTCCTTGTGATGAAAAAACAAATATGAATGTATCATTAAATTGCAAAAGCATCATTAGCGGAGAGTTTTTCAAAATGACTCTTAAAATTTATTTATGTAATTTAATTTTAATATATAAATCAGTACATATAGAAAGAGAGTATCTTAAAATAGGTAGAGAGTTTTATAGAGTAATTATTGGGTTCACTTCCTAGGGTGAACCTATAGATTCACCTACCAATAGGATTTCACTATTTTATATTCAACATTTTTTTTAGAAAATGAAACCAAATATTTTTCATATTTTTAAAATTAAAAGTTATGAATAAATCAAAAATAATGCTAGTTGGAAACAGAAAAAAACTTTTAAAAAAGATAATTTTAATGCCATCAGCAAAACACTAAACTCTGAATCCTAAATACTAAACCATAAACTCTAAATACTATGCCCTAAACCCCTGAATAAATCTTAAATTCTAGGATTTAGAATTTATCAAAAGGTTTACAGTTTATTCAAAGGTTTAAGGTTTAATATTTAGTGTTTAGGGTTTAGTGTTTCGCTGATGGTACTAAAATTACTTAAGAAATCAAAGATTTATAATTTATCCAAGGGTTTAGGGTTTAGGATTTATGGTTCAGGGTTTAGCATTTTGCTGATGGTATTAAAAGTTTTTTTTAAATACTTTTTTGGGAATATTGCCAAATATGACTCACAACTTGATTTCAAATGCAAAAGTAAACCCAAACATGAATCAAATGCAAAAGTGACTTTAGGGAATATTGAAATTACAACATGCCTCTTGTGTAGAAACAAAAAAAACCAAAATGCTTTTTACGTTTCTATCCCCCGTAAGTCTTCCGTCCAGACGGTCGTCTGGTATTGTTTTTAAAAAAAAATTTTAAAAATTTGTAAAAAATATTTTGATAAGTGAAAAATAAAAATCATATAACTAACATATGTTTTAAGTGATATAAATTAAGATATAACAAAAGTGAATTGTTTTCGACATAGATGAGTGAAAGTAGTGAGTCATGATATTCTTTGGTTTAGGTTTTGCCAACATATGTTGTAGTATTGTATGTGTTCTTGGGGTTAGATTTTGGAAAGCATAAAAGTATTTTTGAAAATATGAAATTTACCCAAATATGTTTATTTCTGTGTATAGTAATCACAAAGCAAGTTTAATTTGATTTTATAACGTGTTTAGTTAGTTAATTTTAGTCAATTTAGTTTAGAGGTTAAATTTAGGGTCTGGACGACTTACTAGTAAGTCGTCTGGTGAATATATTTACGGTAGACGACTTACTAGTAAGTCGTCTGATGTATAGTATTCCACAAACGACTTACCAGTAAGTCTTGCAAACCGGACCCTAACCGGATATTTATCGGACATACATAAGATGATTTTTTTTATTCACAGTTTCGCGAAATTCAGAAAAAAAACCCTAACGGCGTTTCTCTCAAAACCCTAAAGGCGATTTAAAAGGTGATTTCCGTCGATTCTCTCTAAATCATCATTCTCACCGCCGATTATATCTCCGCCGTTATCACCGACGTTCTAAGCACCGTTCTCACCGCCGCTTCCTCTATTTCAGATTTGAGAGGAAACCCTAAAGCCGCTTCCTCTATTTCAGATTTGAGAGAAAACCCTAACGCCGTTTCTCCCTAAACCCTAACACCGTTTCTCTGTAAACCTAGCGCCGTTTCGTGTCTCGTTCTCTCTGCCGGTTCTCTGTAAACCCTAGCACCGAGACTCCTAGAGGCGTATCGTTGAACTCCACCGCCGGTAAGTTATTGAGAACATAAAACGTTGTCTCTATCTATAGTCGTTCTGACCGCGCTTCTTAATTTGTCGTCTATTTTGGCAGATCTATAACCGCTGTGTCGAAGGCGACTATATCTTCTCCGAATTTCCAGGTGGGCTTTGAACTGTTCTATTGGATGTCTTGGAAGACTTTGCGGAAGACTTAAATATAAGCCAGACGACTTAACACAAGTCGTCTGGAAAGTCTTCCAGCTGGAAGACTTTGCGGACGACTTAATATAAGTCGTCTAAGTCGTCCGCAAAGTCTTCCAGCTGGAATACTTTCCAGAAGACTTGTATTAAGTCGTCTGGAAAGTCTTCCAAACTTATAACTTGAACTTCAATACTGGATGGTTGTCTGTTTGAGATGGTTGTTGTCTTTGATTGTTTTTGTCTTTGATTGTTTCTGTCTATGATTGTTTTGCAGACAAAAACATGGATATTCCAAAACTCCCCCGGAGGAAATATACATTAGGGAAAGAGCCCAACCCAATTAAGAGCATTTCGTATCACACGGATTGTACGACGTTGCATCATGCTTTAGAGGAGGCTCTTGATCATCGAGAATATGAAGCGCTGAAGGAGTCGAAGTTGGGAGTTTTCATCAAGTTCCAAGAGCTGGAATTTGATTGGGCTTCAAGGCTGGTTCACTTTATGCTCGGTTTCCAGCTCGACATAAAGAAGAAGTATGAGCTGTGGTGTTTCGTTGGTCCAGAACCGCTGAGGTCTTCACTGATAGAGTTTAAAAAGCTCACTGGTCTAAACTGTGAGTACATCGAGGACCTTGAGAGTCCGTACTGTCCTGTTACGCCGGAGATGTCTGCTTTCTGGGCGAAGTTGGGAGTTAATATCAATGCTGGACCATCTACTAACCAGATAATAGCAGCACTCAAGAGATGCAAAGAGTGGTCTCGGGATGATCGCAAGCAGCTCGCGTACCTTGCCATCTTCGCTGGATACATTGAAGGAAAAAAGGTCACAACCTCTACACGGGCTAGTCTGGCGAGGCTAGTGATGGATTTAGAACGGTTTGAGAATTATCCATGGGGGAGAGTCGCTTTTAAGGTGCTGATTGAGTCTCTGAAGGCCAAAAACATCACGGGTTGTTACACGATTGATGGGTTTGTACAAGCTTTCCAGTCATGGGTGTACACAGCTCTGCCGGAACTTGGTGCTGGTTATGGTAATCCCGTAGGAGGCGAACCGGCTGTACCGTTACTGGCTTACTCGGGTGGCAAAGGACGCAGATGGTTTCAACAGGCTATCTGCAGTCAGGTATTTAAACTTGTATCCAACAGGCTATCTGCAGAAGACTTATAATTAAGTCGTCTGGAAAGTCTTCTAGCTGGAAGACTTTGCGGACAACTCATATTTAAGTCGTCCACAAAGTCTTCCAGCTAGAAGACTTTCCAGACGACTTAATTATAAGTCTTCTGCGAAGTCATTTCTTTTCAGACGACTTTATCTAAGTTTATATCTTTTATTTACTGCAGACTAGAGTGGAAAACTTTATTGAGAAGAAGGAGATCGGTGAACTGTTTCCACAATGGGACTCTGATGTTGAGGACCCGGACGCGGAGAACATAATTAAAGTCATGTATAAGAGACCGTGGAAGTGGACCATGGATTGCTGGGAAGTCACCGGTACTTGTGATGCGAGTCCAACGAAGGAAGATGAAGAACGTCCAAGAGATCAGAAGAAAGCTGAAGAACGTCCAAGACGTCGGAAGAAAGCTGAAGAACGTCCAACTCCAAGACCTCGGAAGAAAGCCCGTTTAGAGGCAACTGCAGAGGCAATTGCAGAGGCTAGTGAAGAGGCTCGTGAACATGAAGAGGCTCGTGAACGTGAAGAGACTAGTGAAGAGGCTAGTGAAGAGGCTCGTGAACGTGAAGAGGCTCGTGAACGTGAAGAAGCTCGTGAAGAGACTCGTGAACGTGAAGAGGGTCGTTCCGATGTTCGTAGAGAGGTGATTGGGATGACCAAAGAGGAATTGGACAGAAACTTCAAGGACCTAGCTGATGCCTTGAGGCAATGGTTTGGGACGTGCCTTGCGGAGATCAAGCATCTGTCGGATATGATTGGTGTTGTGGAAAAGAAGCTTAATATCACACCTGCTCCGCCTAAACAGACGCAAGAACCAGGGGTTAGTACTAAATCCTTTCCCAAAACCTATCAGAAAACTGAACAGACGACTTAACTATAAGTCGTCTGGAAGGTCTTCCAGCTAGAAGACTGAACAGACGACTTATAGTTAAGTCGTCTGGAATGTCTTCTAGCTGGAAGACCTTCCAAACGACTTATAATTCAGTCGTCTGGGACGTCTTCTAGCTAGACGACTTCGCAGAAGACTTATAATTGATCTTTGAAAATGATCTATGCAGAGTGAAAAAGAAAGTGTTAATGGGGCGAAAGAGAAAACCGGAAAGAAGAGAAAGGAGAGAAATGAGGATCCAAAAGAGGATCCTAAGAAGAGAATGGAGAGGAAGGAGGATCCTAAGAAGAGAATGGAGAGGAAGGAGGATCCTAAGGAGGATCAAAAGGAGGACCCTAAGGAGGATGCTAGTGAGGTTGCTAAGGACGATCCTAAGGAGGATGCCAGTGAGGTTGGTAATGAGGGTGCTAGTTCCTCGAAAGTGCCGAGTCTAGTGGTTGCCGAAGAAGTCGAAGAACCGAGCGTTCTTCTATTGGAGAAAGAAAATTCTACTCTTTCAGATAAAGTAAAGGAGAGAGCTAGATATGAATCAAAGAGGGATGCTGCTCATTTGGAACTTCAGCGGAATGCTGCTTTGGCAGTTCAGCGTGGAAGGAGTGAGCGAACAAGGAAACTTGCTCCCACACAGTCTTCTCTTTATAAGGGGAACAGCACGGTCAAAACGATCATTCCAAACTCAAACAAGTCTGCCTTTATATTTTTTCACCCACTCGACAAGGCGGCACAGAAGTTGCTCATTGATCACTGCAAAACTTGTCCGTAAGTGAATTACTCTCCCATAATAGCTTGCTTTAAGTCTTCAGCTCTGATTGGTTTTCCACTTTTTGTTTTGTAGTGAAGTTAAGAAGCCTATGGAGAAACGCCCGGTGAGAAGTCTTTCTCGGTGGTATAAAACACTTCGGACTTCCAAAGACTGGCTGGACGACTCATTAAGTTTTCTTCTACAAATAGTTAAGTCGTCTGCTAAGTCGTCTGGACGTAGAAGACTTTCCAGTCGACTTAATAGTTAAGTCGTCTGCTAAGTCTTCTACGCAGAAGAATTTCTAATAGTTAAGTCGTTTGACATGTATTATTTTGTTATGCAGCATATGGATGTTTGGATTAATGTGCTGAGGAAGAGGTACCATGCTAATCCGGAAATGTTCAGGAGCGAGAGAATTTGCTTCCTTGATCATCTCTTTTCTCGACATTGGAGGAAAAACTACGATGATTTTAAGGCTGATAAACCCGACTTCAGAGGTCTAGGAAGAAGACTCCCTGGTGGTGCCTGGAATTATTATAGTGGAAAAACACCATCATTTTGCAGATCTATGAAGGTTTGGGGGAAGGATTTTTGACGATATCTATGCGCCAGTGAATTACAATGACTTTCATTAGATTTCTATCTGGATATCGATTCCTGAGAGGCGCATAGTGGTTTTTGACAGCGATCATTCCTGTATAGCCCCAGCAGACCTCGATGTGATAATGGAGCCTTTTTGCCACATGGTCCCCTACTTGCTATGTGAGTGCTCCTCCATCGAAGAACGTGAAACAATGCTCCTGGAGCCATGTTAAAAAAAGCAAATGTTACTTGAAAACACAGGAAGTGAATACCTTAGAATTTTATCAAACTGTCATAGTTTAAAAATGTGATTTCGCCAACTTTTCACTCACAATATCAATCAAAGTTGTAATTATTTTATTGGAAACTAGAACTCAACCAACCATTTTATTGTTCACTAGATTGTCCGATTCAAATTTTAAAACTATATTTATCAGAATTAGGAAAAAATCATTTTACATTAAATAGAATAAGAATATATATATATATATATATATATATATATATATATGTGTGTGTGTGTATTTGTTTGATTGTAGAATGTTTACTGGAAATAAAAATATGAAAATAAGGTTTTTAGATCATAATGTTGGGCTGAATATATTCAAAACAATTAAACAGATGTATTAATACTTAATACTGTAAACAAAAAAAAATAAAAAGGTCAAAGTTTAAGTCAGAAAGTATATAAAATGGTATATTTAATAACAATGTAATACTATGATTGGTACTCAGAAAAGGTAGCAATTGTAAAACAAAATAATATTTTTCTTTGTCTGAAACAAAATAATATTTAATAACAAAAATTAAATAAATTGTGCATATATATCTAGAATATTTTGATTCTCTTTTTACACTTAGCTTTAATCCATAATTACATTAACTATAATTAGATTCTAATATATTGTTTTCTGTTTATAGTTTTAACAAATAATATAGTAAATATTAACATTTTTCATAGAAGTTTTAGTGTATTTAACTAATACAACAATCTTAAAAGTTGATTTAGTTACCTTTTTATGACTTTTTTGTATAAAATAGTGAAAATTAACGTTACAGATAAGTGCAAATAAATTCAACATTTTAAAAAGATCCGATTTTGATTTTGAAAATGTTTCAAAATTTTATCATAACTAGACAAATTATAATTTATAAAATGAAGAATAAACTACATAGATATCTGTAAAACAATTATGAAGCTTAATTTAATTTAAATTAAAATAAAAATTAAAATTAAAATAAATTCGTACTATTAATTTTAATCGTTCGCCCGCCCGTAGGGCGGGTTTACCCTAGTATTGTATACTTTTATCATAAACTTGAATTTGTAATGATAATTTTAATGTATTATTAAAGGCCTTATTTTTGATTTGGTACTAGACCCTTGGAATTTCAGGACGGACGCACTTGTTCAACAACATAAAACTCTTTTGTCTAAACCCAAACACTTTTTCTTCATCAGCATGGTTCCATTTTCCAAGCTCAGATGCTTAGAGCTTTACACAACCATAGTCTCCTTATCAATCATGATAGTCCGACAAATTCTCAATGGTCCCAAGAGACACCATCCCTTTGACCCTGATGGCACCATTGCACCGAGCCATCTTCGCAGCTTCGAGCATGCCTCCATGTCTATGCTGTTTTGCAATAGTTCTTCAACCGAGCACGGCTTAGAGAAGCTGAAACCTTTAAGGGCAGGGCCGGATCTGACAATTTCCGGTCTAGAAGAAAAAAAAACTTGGCCACTAATCTAATAAAACACGAAATATTAAAACTTTGACCCATAACTTTAAATTATTAAAAATCGGTTGATCGATAAAATACATATTTAGAAAAAAATTCTGAATATGTATATATCTTCCTGAATTTTTAAAATTCAGTAGTATATTCATAAACGTATAATTCAATTTCTTAAATGTAACTTATATGTATATTTAGATTTCTAAATGCATATGACATCTTCTTAAATTTGACTTATATACATATTTAGATATGTATACTTTTATAAAATCTAGATATCAAATTCAGGAAGGTCTTCTTAAAAGTTCAGAAAAATATTGTAGGAAAAATGTTGTACACATTCAAAAATATCTTACTAAATATACATATAATTCAAATTATATAAGTTGTTCATAAATATATATTCGAAATTCTTCCTAATTATACATTTAAGGATGTATTTTTAAATACACATTATGAAATTCTATAAATTTTATGAAGATATCATACATATTTATCAATATTTTCTTAAATTTTAACAAATATTATACTTATTCAGTTATATTTTTCTAAATATGCATATAACTCAAATTCACTAAGATTATTCAGTGATATTTTTCTCATTGTTAAAAACGTTTCATAAAATAAATTTTGAAAAAACTTTGAAAAAATTACAAATTTTTTATTTAAATATTTATTTATTTAAAATATATGTAAAAATGTATAACATTCATTTAATTATCACTTAAATGAAAACCTATTTTATTTTGACTCTTCTGAGATTTGGGAACAATAATATATTTTAAGACTATTTGAGGTCATTTCGCTTCATAAAATAGGAATAATAAGTGTTAGCTACATGAAGTATGGACAATCACATGGCTAACTATGTAGATTAAACTAATGCACATCTATCTACACTAAATATATGTTATGCATGACAACATCTTTCAACTTAATGATTTTATATAGTTAACATCACAAGTTTAATTTTATTAATCCAAAAAATGACGTGGAAGTCAGAGACATAACTAATTTTAATTCTCTCGTTGATCAATTGAAATCTGACCCATCCGACCAAAATTTAACTAAAATTTGACTCATCACGACAAAATGGAAGATCAGAGAAATTAGTTAACTTACAATCTGGTGAGTCGGATTTTAATTAATGAACGAAAGAATTAAAAGGGGTTGATGTCGCAGACGTCCACGTTAGTTTTTTGGATTGATGAAATTAAACTTGTGATGTTAATTCCATAACATAATTAAGTTGAAAAGTATTGTCAGGTATTACATATACTTTGTGTAGTTAAATATACATTATTTTAGTCTGTATGGCTACCCATACGGTGGTCAATACTTCAGATAAATAGCAATCATTTTTCCTAAAAAATATTATACGCTATTTGTTAAATTTGTCTTCTCATTTTTTTTGTTGAAATCATCTTCTTGTTTTTTAATTATGATTTTCCATTTCCCTTGCAAATAATGTTCAGCATTAGGATGTACACAATCGAAAATTAATATGAATATTTTACATGAATTTTTTTTCAAAAAAAAAAGAATATTTTACATGAAACGTATTCCGTGGTGCATGACCTGATATCACCATAGTTTATGAAATACGCTATAATGTGGTGTTGAGACGTAATGAAAATATGAAGTACTTTCTGGATAAGTTTATAAAAAAAGTATTTTCTGGATAATTTCGTGAAGTTTGGCCAAGAAATCCACAATTAAACCCATCGACTCCTCGATGATTCTTGCCCACAATCAGAAACTATCTCCTCTCTCATTAATTAACACACAAACCAAAGATCACTAAAACATAAAAACCCACAACATGGGAACACTTGTGGCACATGTTTTAACAGGTTTTGCCTTCTTAGCCCTTGGATTATGGCACTTATGCAACAATATACAACTATTTTCTCTACGTCCAAACACATTCATTTCATCCCCATGGTTCCCAGTACCAAAGATCAGGTACTTAGAGCTCTACTTAATAATGATCTTTGCATCAGCTTCCATATCAATGGAGCTCTTCACTGACTCTAGAAGACACAATCCCTTTGACTCAGATGGCACCATCCCATCGAACCGCCTCCACAACTTTGAACATGCTTCCATCTCCATGTCCTTCCTAGTTTATGCTGTTTTCGCACTTGTTCTTGACCGTGCAAGGCCTAGAGCGGCCGCTTCTGAGGGGCTAACTATACTAGCTGAAGCCGCTGCCTTCGCTCAGCAGATACTTCTCTTCCATTTTCACTCAGCCGACCACATGGGCATTGAAGGACAATAACATTTGCTCCTCCAGTTTATTATCTCTGTCTCTCTCCTCACCACTGTAATAGGTATATTGTGCTTAAGTAGAACCCTATAATAAATATCTATATTACTAAAATAAAAGTATATTTATAAAATAACCCTAAATTTATTAATTATTTACAAATCTATGCCACTAAGTATTTAATAACCCTACATTTAAGTAATTTATGTCTTTCCTAATTTATTAAATCATTTCGTAAATCAGATTTTAAACTAAAAAATATTTGGCAACAATAAATTTTCAAAAATGATTTTCCTGAAAAATAGATATTCCTTATTTTGCATTGTTACTAACATTCATGTATTTCATTATGGCAAAATAATAATCTTTCAAAATTACCCGGCCCAAATTACCACTGTCATTTTCATATTTGTGTTTTTATGGTTTTTATTATTTTCCCAAGATAATGATTTAAGAATCTATATTTACTTACTATTTAAAAACTATTTCTTCAAAAATATCTGTAGGAAAATAAATTTACTTTAGTAATATAGATTTTCTAATACCAAATGGTTAAATTTAATACAAATTACTCCCTCTGTTTCTTAATAAATGTCATTTTAGAGTTAGGCACACGGATTAAGAAATCATTAAATTTTGCATATTTTCCATACAAAAACATCATTACCCATACATCTCAACCAATAGAAAAATAAAATGCATAATAAAATTAATAAATTTTGCATTGAAAACTTAAAACGACACTTATTTTGCAACCAAAAAAATTCCCTACAACGACACTTAATATGAAACGGAGGGAGTATTATTTACTAAATAATAAATTTTTAAAATATATTTATGATGAAAAATTTATGTAGTAAATAATAATTTATAAAATATATTTATTATGAAAAATTTATGATACAAAAGCCAGTTAGAAAAATAAAATTATATGATCACATATATAGTATACAATATGTTCCTGTAAATATAATAATATGCAATTAATTATATGGTGACAATCTACAATATATAGAACTTAAAAATAAATATAAATTTATAAAATAAAATAAAATTAATATACGCGTGCGGTTGCGCGGATCAAGCTATATATATATATATTTCTAGTTAGTTTCCCAATCCTATGAGGATTGGTCCAAAACATACCTTATTTTGACATACATTTAACGTTTTCACATTTTAATTTGTTTGCTTTGTTTTATAATTTACAATTTTGATAAATACCACATAGAGTTATTTTGACATCATTTTTATTTTACTTCAAAAGGTATTGCCTTGCCGAAGAGTTTTTTGGTGAGCCTTGTGAGATCTTCAAGTATAGCTTTTCAAGGAGTGTGGTTGATATTGATAGGTTTTTTTTTTTTTTTGTCATCAAACATACAGACTCATATTGACTCTGTACACCAAACTGGTAGCTCGGCATCCATGTGAATGACAAAAGACGATTGTTGTCTGGCACTGCGTGCTAAACGATCCGCCCTTGAATTTGCCGTCCTTGGTACATAGATGAGCTGTGAGCTATGGAAACTACTTTGTAAGCTTCTGATATCCTCCAGATAACTTGCGAACGCCGGCCACTCTTCTGGTTCCGAAACCATCTTCACCAACTGAGAACAATCCGTTGCAAATGTAACCTGAAACTGACGTAAATTCCTCATACATTCCATTGCCCAAATCAATGCTTCCACCTCCGAGTGAAGGGGAGATATACTTGCCCGCACATTTCGTGCCCCCATTAATCCCTCATATCCTTCCAGAGTACTGTACCATCCTTGTCCCGAGAAAGAGTCTTTATCCTTCCACGAACCATCTGTGAAGCACCATCTCCCTGAAATTGAAGGAGGCTGATATGCTTGAGGTGGTATAGTGTGTCGGATAGTCAACTCTTGGGCCGCAGCCCACATAGTAGCCTCCGTTTCAGCCAGCTTTAGTGTATCCATGGCATCAACATCCAGATTACTAAAGACCTTACTGTTCCTTGCTTTCCAAATATACCATAGGATCCATGCAAATTGATGATCAGTCATCTTGGGTAAAACTCTCCAGAATAAATGATCCATGTTATTATACAATGATTCCGAGGGGAAAACATGTGGATGTGTTGGTATAGTTGATAATGCCCATATTTGCCGTGCTGGAGGACATTCAAAAAATACATGATTCAAAGATTCCTCTGTACTCCCACATCTGTCACAAATAGTGTCCCCTTGCATTCCTCGGGCTTTTAAATTCTTTTTAACCGCAACACACCCTGATACAATCTGCCAAAGAAAGTGTTTTATCTTTGGTGGACACTTAACCTGCCAACAAAAAGCTTTTAAAGAATCTACCGTTGGTCCATAGAAAGCTAGTTTATTTTCTTTGTCGGGATAAACCATTTCCACCTCATATCCTGATTTAACCGTATATTTTCCATTTTTGGTAAAATGCCAGCCATCCTTGTCTTTTATACAAAACTTACTGAGAGGTATACTTTCAATAATCTTTGCATCCAATGGATCCACCAAGGCCCTAATGGCTTGTGAGTTCCAAGTCCTAGAACCTGGAATAATGAGAGATTCAACCGTAAGTTCCGGAAATAAATCGTGATGGTTTTTGTTTGCAGGTCTCGGGCGAGTGGTTGGGAGCCAAGGGTCATTCCATACTGAAATAGATGAACCTGTTCCCACCCTTTTAATTAGTCCTTTGCTAACCAGAGATCGAGCAGATACGATACTCCTCCATCCATATGATGGAGAGTAAGAACGGATTGGTTCCAGGGGTGAAGCGTTCCGGAAATACCGACCCTTGAATACTCGAGCAAATAGAGTATTCGGTTTATCTATGAGACGCCAAAGTTGTTTTCCAAGCATTGCCGTATTGAAATTCAAGATATCCTTAAAACCCAAACCACCCTCCTCTTTAGGAAGGCAAACCTTATCCCATGATTTCCAGTGCATGCCTTTCGTGCTTCCTCCCGGACTCCACCAAAATTTCGCAACCGTACTCGTAAGCTTCTTTATAGTAGTTTTTGGTAATCGATAACAGGACATTACATGGTTCGGTAAAGCCGTAACCACCGATTTAATAACCACTTCCTTCCCTCCTTTAGTAAAGTACCTAAATGTCCACCCATTAATTCTTGTATCTAATCGGGTTTGGACAAATCCAAAGACTTGTACCTTAGATCCACTTAGATTTTCTGGTAATCCCAGATATGACCCCATACCTCCGATATTCTGGATCCCCAATATATCCCTCATCTCTTGCCTCCTAGATTCCTCAATCTTATGTCCGAATTGAATAGATGATTTTTGAAAATTAATCAGTTGGCCCGAGACTGCCTCGTACTCCTTTAGGATCCTGAGAATAGTCTCACATTCTTCCCTCTGTGCCTTACAAAAGAAGAGACTATCATCTGCAAATAGCAGGTGAGATATCGGTGGACAAGCTCTCGCTACTTTCATTCCCGTCAATTGTTTTCCTTGTTCCGCTTTCTTAATGTTTGCAATCAGAGCCTCTGTACACAAAATAAAAAGGTATGGAGATAGTGGATCCCCTTGCCTAAGACCCCTTTGTGGGGTTATAAGTCCCTTTGGTTGACCATTGAGTAAAACCTGATACTGAACCGAAGAGATACATTCCATCATTAGTTTTGTCCAATGTGGGTCGAAACCTAGTTTAGTGAGAAGTGCTTGGATAAAATCCCATTCCACCCTATCAAATGCTTTACTCATATCCGTTTTTATCGCCATATACTTATTTTGACAAGATTTATTTGTCCTCAATCCATGAAACATCTCTTGAGCAATCAGAATATTATCTGAGATCAGCCTCCCTGAAACAAAAGCCGATTGTGTTTCCGATATTAGTCGTGGAAGACATATTTTCAACCTCTCACAAAGCACTTTTGATATAATTTTACATCCGACATTACAGAGACTGATGGGTCTCAACTCTGTCATCCGTGTAGGTCTTTCCGTTTTTGGAATCATACAAATGTTGGTAAGATTCAACCTTGGATCCATATCTCCTGTAGTTAAAAAATGATTAACCAATTCCACCAGATCATCCTTTATAATATGCCAAGAAATCTGAAAAAAAAGAGCAGTCATTCCATCCGAGCAGTCATTCCTTGATAGGTTACATGGTTTACAAACCGAGTTTAATTCCTAAGGGATGTTTTATTCACGATGAAGAAAGACACAAAGGGGTTAAGTGTTCAACGGAAGAAGCTCTTGATAGAGCTAAATCGTTGGTCAACATTGAATTCAGCTGGTTATTCGTTACAAACACAATGTTTGTTGTAACACTATATTTGATTCTCGATCGGGTTTATGGTGGAAGCATACAGTACTCTAGTATAACCACCAATTATCCAAGTGAACAATTTGATGAAGAGCAACAACACTTTGAAACGCAGTCGACTCAGAAAATGTGTTTTGTCCAAATAGGTAAACTTGTTGATGATTAATATTGTCATGTAATACAAAAAGTCAATATTCTAATGAAAACAATAAAGTAAATGACAAATATGTCGTCTGTAATGTCTGTTGTAATAAAAGCAAGTTCTCCAAACTATTTCCCTCTACACCATTACCCAGTTTTTTTCTTCGCTTCTTGATATTTTCAACACACATATAAGGAATGAAAAGAAATAATATATTTTTTAACATTTCTAATTTTTTATATCACTATAAGGAATAAATTTTTTCGATGCCAAAAAAGGAATAACTTTTTTCCTTTTATTCATTTTTATTGTAAAAAACTATTAAAAATTATTATTCACTAAATATGATAAAAAAATAGTTATTCCTCATCATTTCTATACTTTTATTCCTATCCATTATTTTTTTATTTGTTTTTAATTATTTTCTAGTGGTTATCAGTTAGACCCGAACATATCGCTAGACAACAACATAAATATTTAGATAGGAATTAATAATTACTATTCAATTTTACGAAACGGAAAATCAATTCAGTTAAACAAAACTTATCCAGAAAATAACATTTAATAAAATCCAATTAGAGGACTCAAATGCAATCCAAGAACCCAACAACCTATTAAGAAGACCCCCCTAAATGAAACATCGGTTTCCAAATAGTTCTTCATTTCGTTTTCCTTTATGGCACTTATTTTTCTTTCTCTTGGGCCTCACGTCAGGTTCGCAAATGCGTTTCCATCATTCCATGTTGCCTGATCTGATTCCATTGATTGCCTATTGTGTATTGATCATTTCATGTTTTCATCAACCATGCGAAAGAAACAACTATAATGTTTTTTGGTTTAAAAATTATAAACTTTGTTACTTCTTTAGTGTTCATTCCACCAATTTCAGCTATGATTTTGTAATGGGTATTGCATAACGCAACAAGACGGTAATTCACTACCGATCTTGGTCCCGTGGGATGAGTCGAATATGTGTTTCATTCTGCTGTGGATGAAGATATCTCATGTTAAAGAAGCTCCTGATATCTTTTATCACATCTGATCAAATTATGTGCCAATAAGACTGGTAAAAAAGAGTAGAGAAACCATCGGAGCCTCGGGTTTTTCCTCCAATAATCAAAACTGCCGCTTCTGCAATTTCTGAATCACTCGGTATAGTAGTTAGGATTTGGTTCATCTCCGGTGTTACCTTACAGGTGAGAAGATCATGTAACTGGGTAAAGGACATGTTGCCATTAGATGTAAAAATCTCCTTGAAGTACTCGGAAATCATTCGGTAATCTCCTGTTCCTCATACACTACTCCTCCATGTTGGTTTTCAATGACTAGAATGGAGTTAATCGTGTGTTTGGTTCTAGTGGCAGCATGAAAGAACCCGGTGTTTCTATCCCCTTCTTTGAGCCATTGGATCCTACCATTTTGTTTCCAAAAGAGTTCCTCCGCTCGGTAAGTTTGTCGGAGTTCAAAAATTAACAGTTAAGTCACAAACAACTCTTGTTAGTTTTATATCAATTATCCTTTGCCACTAAACCTGAAAAAACCCAAAATTTCCTAATTCAAATTCTAATTTTGAGTGAAAACGATTTTTAGTGGCTTCCAATGATATTTGTTTCCGTGACTGGATCAGATTTGCTCTCTTATCGCGGAAATCGCTTTTTACATCACCGGAAATCGTTTTCACCCAAAGTTAAAGCTTGAATTTGAAGATTTCAAAGTTTTTCAGGTTTAGTGGTGAAGGATAATTGATATAAAACTAACAAGAGTCATTTATGACTTAATTGTTAACTTTTTAGTTACTAGTTTGCCAAATCAACTATTAGTTGGAGTAGACATATGCATTTTACCCGGACCCGAGGATCCAACCCGGAACCGACCCGAACCTAACCCAAAATTTACAAGTACTTTTTGGATCTTAAATTTCTTTTAATTGAAAAAAGCGGAACCGAATAAACCTGGACCCAAAAAGAACCCACTCGAATAGATTCGACCCGATAAGAACCGATTTGTACCCAACTTAAAAATATGTATTTGTTGTTATTTTGTAACATTTTTAAGTAACATGAAGTTTTAAAATTTAGAGTTTAAAAATGTTTTATTTAATTAATAATAGTTTAATTTAAGTAATTTTTAAAAATTTAGATATATATGATAAATATTAACTAAATATAGTATGTCGTATCTTTTTTAGATCCTAAATACATGAATCCGATCCGGATCCGGATCTTGTCGGGTCTCGAACTGTTCGGATCTTTAATTTGGATATTCTACAGATATTAGAATTAAAGACCCAAACCGTTCTGGACCCGACAAACCCGATACGAAACCGACCAAAATAATTATAGGTATTTATATGGATCCAAATTTTCAGGATCCAAAAGACCACTGGATCCGAGAGAATCTGGTCCGAATCCAATCCGACCCAAATGCCCATGCCTAAGTTGGAGAATGAAATATTACAAGTAATAGTTTGGTATTAAACTTGTTGATTTCAAATAGTTGAGGATTTAAATGCTCATTTTCCCAAATCATTTAGCTCTGTGTGTGAGATCATGATCAATACTACGATCTAGCTCCGTGGAAAACAGACCAGAAATAAGTTTTGTTTAATTTTTAATACGTTTTTACTGGGCCTCTCTATTCTATTAATGGTTCAAAAACAATATAGGCCCAACAAACCTTTGGGCTTACACTGTCACACTTTGCAACAACACCGTTTTGTTATTCTCTTATAGATTATAAAAAAAAAGAAAAAACAATAATCAAAATTGATTCTCCGGCGAACTCTCCGAACCTCCGTGGGGATTGATTCTGTGAGAACGAGTCATATCGATTTTAGGGTTTAGGTGTTATGGAGAACCAGGAATCGGACGAGCCGATGCAGAAGAAGCCTCATCTTCTGGACTCCGTTTCTCCCACTGCCGCCATGTCCCTTAGTTCTTCACCTTCTCGCCCCGTCGCCAAAAGTGTAAGTCTTTTTTTTTTCCCACTGTAATGAGAGTTCTGTGAATGATTTTGATTTAACTTGAAAGCTATGGCCTTTGATGGAACCAAGGACTGTTCACAAGTGTTTTTATTTTTTAGGTTGATGCCACGGTTCTACAGTTAGAGAATCAGAAACTGGTCCAGCAATTAGACCTGCAGAAGAAACGTATGTACGATGTTGAGACCAAGATCCAAGAGTTGCATCTCAACCAAACCTCTTATGATGACCAACTTGTCTCTGTTAACCGCCTTTGGAACCAGGTCAGGAGTTGTCTTAGAGAGACTAATTGCACAATGATTTAATTTAGAGGGTCTGTGGTTTGTTAAATTTGTTGCATTTTTTGACGGTTTAGTTGGTAGATGATCTGGTCTTGCTTGGAGTTCGTGCTGGAGCTAATCATGAGGCTCTCAAATACTTGGACATTGCAGATAAAAAGCGAGGTACTTTTACTAAGAGACCTCTCTCTCTCTTGTTTTTTAACTATGGTAATCATAATATATCTTTACAGTTCAAATATCTTCTGTCTCAATTTTGTGTAGGTTCAGTTCCTCCATGCGCTGCTGAAGAAATGTTTCTATGTAGACTTCTTCAAGTAGATTCCATAGGTACTAGTAATTGTGATGAGGTAGTAAGAAAGGTTGAAGAAGGTCTTGCTCTGCGTCATTCCTCTACGGTGGAGTTGATGGGTGTCTTTGAAAACAACATTGCTTCTCAGAGGGCCAAAGCTGAAAGCATATCACAAAATTTACTTGCTGTGAAATCTGCAGAAGGTTTGTTTGTTGGTGTGTCAATTATCAGTTTGTTTTGTTTTAGAAGCCACTGTTCTACAGAAAATTCACAGACTCTTTTATTTTCCAGATGCCACTGTTCAGTTGTCCAGCATTAACGATTTAATGAAAGAGGAGGCCAAAAACTTGCGTGAGATGATTGATGTTTTAAATGCGAGGCACAAAGAACATACTGAGCAGATTCAGGCGTATGTAAGCAGCCATTCAACAGATCAGTCCGAGCTTAAACACCTCAAAGGTTAAACATAATTCTAGAAAACATGAGAAAATGAGCTCTTTGTTTGTATAAGCATAGCTTGTGTCCGTTTGCACTCTGGAACGGGGATGTAACAGGCTATGTTGATTAGCATAGTGACATTTGATAGTTCTTATGAGTATGGAATATCTTTGATCATTGAAGGTGAACTGGAAGAGATCAAGGCTGAGCTTGAAGAAAATAGAAGAAAATTGATAAACCTGAAAATGCAGAAGGATGCTGCATGTGAAGGTCATGTAACATCACCAGCGGTAGCTAATGGAAGCGTCTCTCCTGAGAAGCCTGTAGATAAAACGAAGTTGCGTGAATTGAAGGACTCAATTGATGAAATAAAGGTAACTCTAGCTCGCTTTTTGCAATAGTAGTTCATATATTCATCTTGTTTTTCCTTCCTCACGTGTAAGCTCAGTAGTGTTTCGAATGATTTACTCTAGGCAGTGGCAGAAGGTCGTCTGTCTGAGCTCCAAGCTGCACAAGAGTATAATCTTTCCTTGTCAAGACAGTGTCAAGATATTGAGGTATATTCACGATATTTGGGTAAAGATATTTCGAAGAGCAATAGTTGCAGTTGACAATGACATGTTTTTCTTGATGGATGTAGAATGAACTAAAGGATGATCAGTATATATACTCGTCTAGACTGTATAGCTTGATCAAAGATCAACTTAATCACTGGAATTTGGAAGTGGATCGGTACAAAGTTTTGACCGAGGCCGCTCAGGTCAGCTTCTTATTTAATCTGCGTGTGTTTCTCTCCCTCGTAAGTGAGTGAATTTCCCGCCTATCCTTGTCTAATCCTTGCTTCAGGCTGAAAGGTCCTTTGTAATGAGACGGGAGAAGGACCTAAATCTAAGGAAGAATCCCTGGAGGCAGCTAAACAGAAGATAACTACTGTTGGTTCTCGAATTGAAGTGCTGGAACAGAAGCTGCAAAGTTGTATAGTTGAAAAGAATGGACTAGAGCTTGAAACAGAAGAAGCTATTCAAGACTCTGGTGATGGTCACTCCATTTCAGTACTCATTT